>NC_091465.1:44424299-44724299 GCF_027789765.1 Dendropsophus ebraccatus
CTTCAATAACGGTATGGAGGTAATATTTGGTCCTGATTATAGTGATTTTTTTATTTTATTTTTTTAATGCAATTCATATAAATAGTTCTTGTGTTTACACCACTAGCGGCAGTCCTGGCATGTAGTGGCAGTCCCATAATGTAGCGGCAGTCCCAGAATGTAGCGGCAGTCCCAGAATGTAGCGGCAGTCCTGCCATGTAGGGGCAGTCCCATAATGTAGGGGCAGTCCCATAATGTAGCGGCAGTCCCGGCATGTAGGGGCAGTCCCGACATGTAGCGGCAGTCCCGACATGTAGCGGCAGTCCCGACATGTAGCGGCAGTCCCGACATGTAGCGGCAGTCCCGACATGTAGCGGCAGTCCCGACATGTAGCGGCAGACCCATAATGTAGCTGCAGTCCTGACATGTAGCGGCAGTCCTGGCATATAGCGGCAGTCCCGGCATGTAACCTTCTGAACTGAGTAAGGGCCCTAATACATGGAGCGAAAATTGTCCGAATCAGGATGCTATCGCTCTGAGAGGACACTGGGGAACATGATCAGGTAGTATATATCACAGACAAGGCCTGAGGACACCGGGGGACCTTAATCAGGTAGTATATATCTTTATTGTTTACTATATACAGCAAGGATTGCACACATCACTAATGATATACTGTATATATACACATAGGGGGGGAAATTTATCAAACATGGTGTAAAATGAAACTTGCTCAGTTGCCCCTAGCAACCAATCAGATTCCACCTTTCATTACTCACATTCTAAGTAGGTGGAATCTGATTGGTTGCTAGGGGCAACTGAGCCAATTCTTCTTTACACCAGTTTGATAAATCTCCTCCATAGCTTTTGCTGCATCATAAAAGAGCCATGTAGTAGGCTCTCTAAGCGAGCTCCATTCTACCAGATTGGCGCTCGCTTCTGCGGAATATCAGGCCGTGTAATACGGCCTTAAAAGTGGCCGTATGCTTCCAATAACTGCTGGCTGAACAATCCTTCAGCTGACAATTATCTCTCCCATCCGGTCCCGTCCTCCCCATACACAGAAATTTGGCACATCTGAGTGTTCCTGTGTTCTCTATGAGAGGGGAAAGCCATAGCCATACAGATCTGATGCCGGCTTATCTCTCTGAGAACAAAGAGGTTGGGCGTTGATTTTCCATCAAGCTCGACCCCCTATGTCCACTGATATCATCTGTCAGAGGACTGTCCAGAGAGCCCCATACACCTTACGCTGATGGCCGAACCCACCAGGAGCAACAGGTACCACCAACAAAAGAGTAACATGTATGGGGACCTTAAATTGTTGCTAAAATATTTCAGCATTTGGGGCCCCACCTTTAACTTCGCCCAGGGCCACATCTAGTCTAAAACCGGCCCTGCCCGTTAGAGCACCCTATACTCACCTAATCCCACCGGGTCCCTCTTCTGGAGATGGTCGGGTGACGGAGATCTCAGCCGCTGCAGCCCGGAGTGCGCGCTCATAGAGAGTCCAACGCTCATAGAGAATGATGGAGCGCTGGACTCTCCTGTCATTCTCTATGAGTGTTGGACTCATCTGAGGAGCGCACGCGCCAGGCTTCGGGCACCAATATCTCCGTGACCCGACCATCTTCAGAAGCGGGACCTGGCGTGATCACGTGAGTATAGGGGACTCTAACGGGGGGTCGGGAGCCTGTCACCCTGTCACCGGGGGTGACAGGTCCTATTTAACAAAAGCAACAGATCTACATTGTGTGAACACAGCCTTCTCCCAGAAACAGCTCCACTTCTGTCTATAGGGTAGTACGTCCTTAGTGATATCCAATAGCCACCGGCCTCCTGCAGCTCCTCCAGCTGCAACGTCACATACTCGGCTGATGGATCGCCCAATCATTGACTGGGGATGGACACCGCTGCAGTCATTGACTGGCTGAGCAGGCAATCCATCAATCTAGTATGTGACATTGCAGCTAAAGGAGCTGGGGCTGTGACATACATGACTGAAAATGAACTCCAGCGGCTGTGGGAGAGAGAGAGCGGCACAGGGACACGGGGACTGATGAGTATTGTTTCTTTATTATCTTCCCACACCCCCCTGCCTGACATTTTTTAGTTTCACAAGACTTCTCCTATAGGGTACAAACTCACTGGGCGAATTTGCAGAGAGACCCGCTGGGGATCCCTGCCCAGTACACCCTATGGGCAGACAAACTCTCAGCAGGATGCACATCCCGCTTCGAGTTTGTCCACAGCCCGCCCCGTTAACCCCCCGCCAGCTGGAACGTATACATCACCGGGTCCCCGCCCTGGCTTGCTTCGACACCTCCCGCTCAGCCAATCAGTGTGCTGCCCCACCGTAGCGCACTGATTGGCTGAGCGGGACGTGAAGACACCCGGAGCCCCAAAGCAAGCCGGAGCTGGGACCAGGTGATGTATACGCTCCAGCTGGCAGGGGGTTAACAGGGCGGGCTGTGGACAAACTCGAAGCGGGATGTGCATCCTGCATAAGTTTGTCTGCCCATAGACTGTACAGGGCAGGGATCCACAGTGGAGAAACTCGCTGCGGATTCGCCCAGTGTACTCTTGAAGGGAATCTGTCAGCTTTAATGCGTGTTCCAAACTGTTGACACTGCTAGATGCTGTTAGGTCAAGAAGACACATGGTACCTTTAATATATCTGTCTGCACTTCTATAGCATAGAAAATGTTTCTATTCTCTGGTACAAAGAGTCAAAGAGGCTTCTCCAAGCTTCTTAATAGCTACGGGCTAGGAAGTCTCCTCTCTCCTCCCTCCCTGCTTTATTGACACCTGGAGTCCCCAGCAGGTTTAGGTATGGGAGGGGGAGTTACAAGTGAGTGTACATAATGTGTACATACATATTATATACTACTATGCACAATACATACACACATCATACACAGATATAAAGAAATGCACATTACCTATATACATACATAGTACACACACACACACACACAGAATATACACACCATACACAGATATAAATAATAGTAACCACACACACACATCTAAACAAATGCATATTACATATATGCATAGATAACACACATACACCATACACTTAGACTTATATAATATACATACTTCATGTTCACACACACAAATTTACCTATGGTACAGGAAAGCACCAGGTACAGCCAGCAGCACGAAAAGCAGATGGAGGCAGCCTGAGAGGAGAAGGTGGCAGAGGGTCCAAGGGGAGAGGAGAGGGGCTGTGCTAAATCTGCATACTACATGCTGTTGCTTGTAACCTCAATCGCTCCCTCCCTCTAAATAATATAATAAACCCCAGATTACTACATAGAGGCAGTAAGTGACCGAGTGAAAGACATGTGCAGCAGTGTTGGGGTATTATATGTCATCCTGGAGCTGCTAGACAGGGAGGCCCACCCCCTGCTGAGGGGCCCACAAAGGGGTAGGGCCCACCGGGGGATTCCTCTGCTCCCCTATGGGCCAGTCGGAGCCTGAGTCTAAGTAGTCCTCTCCATTATAATCTTGAGCTTAGTAGTCCTCTCTTTGCATCAACATGCCCAGTTTGGAGGCTTACAATAGGGAACTACAAAGGAGCAGAAAGCTACAAAGTACAGATTTGGAATCCGCATCCTTTATGCTGCTTACAGATTACTTCAGTTTAGGGTTTTGAGGAGGGTGCATTGGAGGTGACAGAGTCCCTTTAAAAGTTAATGTTTCTGATCCCTTATGCTCATACTTTAACAGATTTCCCTCTGTGAAGGTAAGGATGGCAGGGTTTACTGTATGGATATGTTTGCATTTTTCCCAGCATAAACATGCAACTAAAAAAGTATACACAAACCACTGAATTTCCAAAAATATAATCCACATATTATTATGTGCAGCTATCATGCAAATTATACTTACATTACAGTGGAGGAAAACACAATTATGTGCGGAAAAATACAAAACAAAAATGTATAGAAAACATCAAAATATGTCATTTTAGTGCAGTTTCAGAAAACTAAATACTTACAACCTTATATACTTTTTAAGTAGTTATAATCCACGTTTTTCTTACAGTTTGAAGAAAACAATGTAAACATATAAATTTAACTCAGATAGGCTTCATGCATAGCATTTTGGTTATTTTATTGGTCAGTATTTTTAGCCAAAACCAAGAGTCAAACCCAACACAATAATGGACACACTCCTGGTTTTGGCTAAAACTACTGACCAAAATATTATACTTCAACTGAAAGTATATGAAATTATATCTTCAGGTTTAGTGTCTCTCCCTCTATTCTGTGCCTCTCTTGCAGCATTGGTAAGACCTTGACAGGCCCACTTCTTAAACAGTTACAGTCATTTTTAAATAGCTTCCCGCTGTGTGATTCCTAACATTTCTGTAAATCATTTCATTTAAAAAAAATTTCTGTACCCCAGAATAACAGCTTGGCCACTAGGTGTCTCCCTTCCCTCTAATCTGCTGTGCACCGCCTTTTGTTAGGGTCAAGAGAAAGCACAGGGGTGGGCACAGCTTAGCTACTAGAAGAGAGAGAAGAAGGCGTGAAAGCTATTTCAGTTCTCCAAATGATCTGCACTGTTTGTGCAGGGTAAATGAAGGTCCCCTACTAATTCTGGCAGAACTTAAAGCGACTCTGTACCCACAATCTGACCCCCCAAACCACTTGTACCTTCGGATAGCTGCTTTTAATCCAAGACCTGTCCTGGGGTCCGTTTCCTTAAAAAACAACTTTTAGACATGCAGCCTGTGCCAAACTGGAGTATCTGTGCCCTAACTTTGCACCACCCCCTCCGTCCCTCCTCCCAACCCTCTTCATCATTAAGAATGCCACTGGAACATTTCTGGAACATTGCACAGGTGCTTAATGATCCAGCCCATGTTCAGTATTCACGCAGTTGACGAATAGGAGACAATCTGCCTGGAGCATTCCTAATGATGAGGAGGGCAGGGAGGAGGGACAGAGAGGTTGTGCCAGCCTAATGCACACACAATCTAGGCCACGCCCGTTGGGCACGGGGCTGCCAGTTTAAAAGTAGTTTTTTAGGACAATAACTGCATCACCTGTTGAATGGACTCAGAACAGATCTTGTATTAAAAGCAGCTATCCGAAGGTACAAGCGGTTTGGGGGGGGTCAGATTGTGGGTACAGAGTCGCTTTAAGGCCCTATTACACAAAGCGATTGTCTGGCAAATCAGGCAGATGTCTCCCCATGTTATAGAGTCAGCAATCAGCACACTCATTGACTGATCACTGTCTTTCAACATGTTTTTAAAAAAAACTTCCGATGGCCATGCATCTGTCCGTGTAATAGGAGATGCTTGGTTGACAACAGAAAAACGTAAAGGACCGTGCAAACATTGATAGCGATGGCTACACAATTATCAAGCTATCTAATAGGCTCGGTAAGAGAGTGGGGCCGTCTAATACAGCCATTAGTGTTAATCCTTCCTTTTCATGTCTGCTCACATAGCACCTTGAAAAAGCAGTGCATCAGTAACCTGCCATCTATAGTAATACACCGTGCAACCAACAGTTCAGCACAACGCAGCCTGTTCAGTCCAGTACATTGGTACCAGCACTATGTCACAGCATTGCTGAGAGAAATACGTCCTGCACTGTGCTGTGATTGGACAGGCAACTGAGGAGAGAAGTCCTGCTTGTGTACTGCTGGCAAATAGCCCTGCTCTGGTCCTGACCCCTGAAATGGAGAGAATGAGATAAAGCTGTGCACCATGAAGGGGACTCATAAGGGCTTGATAACAGTAATGGGAGACCAAGAATAACCTTCTTTTGAAATAGTTTGAAATTATAGGAATCCCTTAAAGTGTCACTGTCATAGCTTTCAAAATCTAAATCAACAGTAGATGTGATATAAAGCAAGTTTGCAATTTACATTCATTATTTTTTTTAGTTATGGAAAACACGGCACGTCCTATTTTCGGAGTCTTTTTTTTTCTCATAAAACAGGAAACAGTCAGAAAAAAGGACATCCTGTGTTTCCCAGGTCATCTGAGCGCTCACAGAGAAGACAGTCACGTGATTGGTGGACACATGGAGTTAAGTCTGTTTTTTTTCAACCAGCACAAGTCAAAAAATCTGCCTTCAGGAGACTGGACCTGGATTTCTGGTAAGTACAGCTTTGTTTTACAGCATGATAACACACAAAAAAATAATGAATGTATATGGCAAACCTGCTTTATATCACATCTACTGTTGATTTAAATTTTGAAAGTTATAACAGTGACACTTTAAGACTACAACTCCAGAGCAATGCAGTTATAGTAAAATATATAGAAAACTGTGATATGACTGCAGCTTGCAAGCCATGTCAATGTTTTCCTGCAGAATAAAAATTCAAAAACAGTGGGAAAAAACATTTTCATGATTTTTGCAAGATAGTTTGCGTTCTTTTCCATTAAAAAAAAACATTGATTTAATCCAGTAGTTACAGTGATGCCATTATTAGGCTATGTTCACACTACGTAAAAAACACGGCCGTATTTCATAACAATGGCCGTATTTGAGCAAACAACCGCCGTTTTTTAACAAATACGGCCGTTGTTATGAAATAGGGCCGTGTTTTTTTACGTAGTGTGAACCTGGCCTAACCCTGCAAAACTGTGAGCGAATCTGATGTTATAAAAACCCTAGCCTCGCATTTTTGTTAAATATTTTGTAAAGCATGGTTTGAGGCGGTAAAGGCAGTCCCTCATGGCTCCATCAGCCTTGATTGATAGATCTCTTTCTGCTTGGATATTACACTCCAGACCGCTGAAGTAGACAGAAGTTTCCCCCACTGACTCATTGTTCAGGCAGCATCAAAGTGGAGACAGGTTCCCTTTAAGAAGTCAGTTTCAGTTTCTAATCATTTATCCTAACCAGTTTCAGTAGGTAATATTGTGCCGGGATGTTTTATTGCCAGAGTAAATCTGGTTGGCATACTTTTCAGTGTTAGTTTTATCTTCCAGAAAGTTCATGGTAGTCACGTTCCGTTCTGTAACATTTCAGTTATCTTGTAAGTTGCTGTTATCGTTCACGCTGTTAATTTTCCATGGGTCACTTAGATATTTTTGAACTTCAATAGCCGGGCTTCGCGTCATTGAGTTTATTGCTAGTAGCTTCTGAAACATGTCTAGTGCTTGCCATGTAAATTGTTTCCATTGAGAAGGGATTTTCTGGTAATTTCCTGTAGTTTGCCACGTAACGAATTCTTCATACTTCCTGTCTTGAATGGATGCTGTATCCCAAGGAAAGTATCCAGTTGAGATGCAGAACAGAAGTATACCGAGTGCCCACACATCAAGGCTGGAGTCAAGTTCAAGAGTATCATTTTCTTGCAAGCAACATAGTTCAGGGGGTGAATAAGGAAGAGTTCCTTTCATGGGAGATATGTAGAAACCTTCAAGCCTTGTTAATCCAAAATCAGCCAGTTTTATGCAGTGACAATCTGTGTCAAAAAGCAAAATATTATCCAGTTTGACATCTCGGTGAACAAGGGCTTTGCTGTGCATAAAGTCCAGTGCTTCACACAACTGCATGGCACACCGTTTTACCATTGTCTCAGGCAAACCTACCTGAAAAGATAAAAATATAATATGACATATTGACATACCTCATAATATTGTACTATTTAACCCCTTAGGTCCAGTTCAAACTGAGTAAACACGACGCGGAATCCCGCCAAGCTCAGTGTCCTGCTTTGAGTGAATGGGAGAGCGCGCGTCTGTCCGCTGCCGCCGCTCTCCACTCAAAGAATGAACATGTTCATTCTTTGAGCGGAGAGTAGAGGGAGCGGATGAGCGCGCACTCTCCCATTCATTCAAATCAGGACACTGAGCATGGCGGGATTCTGCGGCGGAGATCTTCGCCACAGAATTGTGCAGTGTTTACTCAGTGTGAACCGGTCCTTAAAGAGAACAAATACCTTCCCTGAGGAAGTGTGATCTGGCCCCAGTACCTGATAACATACTGCTATGGCTCTGCCCTCATGCCTAGTTACCAGTCGCCAGGATCGAGGATTAAAGTTAGATTTTTTTTAATTGTCGCCTTGCTCTCAAGCACTGTGCCCGGAAGCTATAAGGTACTAGGACCAAATCACACTCATTCAGGGAAGTGATTTTTTTCCTTTTTAAAAGAATCTGTGAGTTTTATCCAGTCCTATCTGAAGGTAGAACAAACTATTGACAGAGAAGCAGAGGTATCGGCTGCAGGAACGGCCTGAATGCAGCCCGAAGGCCGGCAGTTTAACAGCGTCTGTTGCTATGCAATGGACGCTCTTAAACCAAGTGTGAACATAGCCTAATGCAGTACAAAAGAAGCAGGGTGTAAGCAAATTATTTCTACAACGGTTATTTTAGGTGGGTTTACTGGGCATATCCAAGAGGATCGGTTTCAGTGCTCAAAATTAGGGATGAGCCTTTCCTCCCTCTCACATCATATTGTGTCCAATATGGTCTATGGAGAACACTTTAATTGTATTTTAACCCCTTAACGACTGCAGGCGTATATTTACGCCCTGCGGTCGGTAAGGGTGTTCAGAGCAGGGCCGGGTGCCGCATGTAGCCCGGGACCGCGGCTATTAGCGGTCAGGGTCCGATCGCCGTGCCCGCTAATAAGGTAATCAGATGCAGCTGTCAAAGATGACAGCTGCATCCGATTACCTGATGCAGCTGTTCCCTGGTGTCTAGTGGTGGAGATTGTCCCGGAGGAGCGATCCCCATGTCTGCTGCCGGCCAGGGTCTGCGCCGTAATGGCACTGATCCCGGCTCGGCACTCGGTTGCTTTTGGCCGCAGCAGCCGGAAGCAAACGAGTGCCTATCTCATCGATCTATGCTGTATTACTATATACAGCATAGATCAATGAAAGATTAGAGTGCTTATACTAGAAGTCCCCCATGGGGGCTTCTAGTATAAGTGTAAAAAGAAAAAAATAAAGTGTTGTTATTAATAAAAAGCCCCCTCCCCTAATAAAAGTTTGAATCACTCCCCTTTCCCCATGTTATAAATAAACATAAATAAATAAATAAACATGATTGGTATCGCCACGTGCATAATCGCCCGAACTATTAATTAATCACATTCCTTATCTCGCAAGTGCAAAATTCTCTTCCTCTTTAGATTGAGAATTCTCTGTCAGGAGTCCTGTAGATGCTGTGGTCATGCTGACCGCAGTATCTATAGGGTTGACTCTCAGCACCGGAGCGCGGCTCCGGTGCTGAGAGTTGCAGCGGGTCCCCGGCTATCATTGATAGCCGGGACCCTCCGCGGATGACACAGGCGCAGCTCCTGCGCCTGTGTCATCCTGGATCGTAAATTAACGTTGCTGTAGCCTCAGGCATAGGCTGCAGCGACGTTAATTTACAGTGCGGTGGCGGTAAGAGGTTAAAGACTGATGTGATTAAGTATTTCCCTTTCTTCACGGAAACTTACTTGACATGAAATGATGGAGTACAGGTCACCAGCGGGTGCTAGCTCCTGAGCAAATGCAAAATACCTATTGGTTTCAAAGGCCACTGCAAAAGTTTTAATAATATTAGGGTGTGATCCCAGGCACAGAGATACACAGTATTCCATTAGGAAGTTCTCCACCTTGGTAGTCCTTTTCTTCATTAGTTTTAGAGCCATAATTTTACCTGAAAATTAAGAAACAGATTTTAAAAATAAAATTACAGTTAGTCTTTCAAAATAAGCAATGCGGCACTAAATACAGTTAATTCAGGGGTATAGCTATTTTACTGACAGGGTTTTTAGGCCTTTTGCACATCTGGTACTTAGGATACTTTTAATACGATATGACATGTACAAAGACAGGCTACATGTAAACAGTAAAAAAAAAAAAACAGCAACAACAACAACAACTTTTAAATGACTAAGTATAAGTATGACCCAAATAAATAAAGGTCTAAAACCACCTTGAAATAAAGATGTGGACAATTTATATATGCCACATACACTCACCGGCCACTTTATTAGGTACACCTGTCCAACTGCACGTTACCACTTAATTTCTAATCAGCCAATCACATGGCGGCAACTCAGTGCATTTAGGCATGTAGACATGGTCAAGACAATCTCCTGCAGTTCAAACCGAGCATCAGTATGGGGAAGAAAGGTGATTTGAGTGCCTTTGAACGTGGCATGGTTGTTGGTGCCAGAAGGGCTGGTCTGAGTATTTCAGAAACTGCTGATCTACTGGGATTTTCACGCACAACCATCTCTAGGGTTTACAGAGAATGGTCCGAAAAAGAAAAAACATCCAGTGAGCGGCAGTTCTGTGGGCGGAAATGCCTTGTTGATGCCAGAGGTCAGAGGAGAATGGGTAGACTGGTTCGAGCTGATAGAAAGGCAACAGTGACTCAAATAGCCAACCGTTACAACCAAGGTAGGCAGAAGAGCATCTCTGAACGCACAGTACGTCCAACTTTGAGGCAGATGGGCTACAGCAGCAGAAGACCACACCGGGTGCCACTTCTTTCAGCTAAGAACAGGAAACTGAGGCTACAATTTGCACAAGCTCATCGAAATAGAACAGTAGAAGATTGGAAACACGTTGCCTGGTCTGATGAGTCTCGATTTCTGTTGCGACATTCGGATGGTAGGGTCAGAATTTGGCGTCAACAACATAAAAGCATGGATCCATCCTGCCTTGTATCAACGGTTCAGGCTGGTGGTGGTGGTGTCATGGTGTGGGGAATATTTTCTTGGCACTCTTTGGGCCCCTTGGTACCAATTGAGCATCGTTGCAACGCCACAGCCTACCTGAGTATTGTTGCTGACTATGTCCATCCCTTTATGACCACAATGTACCCAACATCTGATGGCCACTTTCAGCAGGATAATGCACCATGTCATAAAGCTAGAATCATCTCAGACTGGTTTCTTGAACATGACAATGAGTTCACTGTACTCAAATGGCCTCCACAGTCACCAGATCTCAATCCAATAGAGCATCTTTGGAATGTGGTGGAATGGGAGATTCGCATCATGGATGTGCAGCCGACAAATCTGCGGCAACTGTGTGATGCCATCATGTCAATATGGACCAAAATCTCTGAGGAATGCTTCCAGCACCTTGTTGAATCTATGCCACGAAGAATTGAGGCAGTTCTGAAGGCAAAAGGGGGTCCAACCCGTTACTAGCATGGTGTACCTAATAAAGTGGCCGGTGAGTGTATGTCTAATTTACATACACATTTTCTCATATAACCACAACTGGAGGGACCAGAAATATTTTTCAAAAGTAAGAGGACCCAAGTTCTGTAAACAACTTTTAATATCTTGCTGCTATTATGTAAAAAACAATAAAGAGCCTATGCTTACCTTTCCACGCTCCCCCAGTGTCTTCCTGCGGTGCCGCCAGTTTTCTCTGCTAACTACAGTCTTCACTTCCAGGATGAACTTATCTCAGGAGTGACAGCCCACTCAGCCAATCACTGACTGAGATGGGACAGCACTGATTGGCTGAGCTAGTTGTCACTCCTGAGATGAGTTAATCCTGGAAGTGAAGACTCTGTAGAAGCAGAGAAAACCCAGGGACACTGCAGTAGGACACTGGGGGAGTGTGGAAAGGTAAGCATAGGCTCTTTATTGTTTTCTATAGCAGCAAGATATTAAAAGTTGTCTAAGGCTGGATAACCCCTTTAAGTTCTGTGACAAAGAGAGAGTTAAACAACCTCATAGAGGATCAGATTGGAGGGGCTTTTGTGTTTATTGTGAATGTGTGTATGTTGTATGTCCTACTATGTGTTTCCATTTTTTTTTTATTTACGGTTATGATGTCATTTTAGAAGTGGGGCTTATGAATTTTAAATACAGGATTAATATATCTAAAACAAACGATCCTTCCTCTTTTTCCTTTTTATGGAGTAATTTTTCTCCTTTTGCTGTTACATGGTGTGTTCATTTTTATGCATGTTTTTCAATAAATTTGAAGATTTTACAGAGAGTGCTGGATTCATGTTTTGTACTATTAAAATTACTTTTTTTTTTTTTGCATATGTTCCACTACTCTTCATCTCCCAGGTCCAACTGTTGCCCATACAGCCCTTCTCTTTTGAGATTGTTGGTGGCTGATTACAGGGTTGCTTGGCAGCACATACTGGCTGGAATAGTATTACCACTTCTTTTTTTACATTTTTATTAAAGTTTCCAAGTAATTTAAATGATACAGCAACATACAACGCAAACATACAACTATCTTCTTCAATGGGCCCAATGTTACCCTTTCATTTATCCTTCAGCCTTAAGGGGTATCTCTCATGAGTTTTTGCTAATAAACACATATGGATACGCTATATGAGACCTGCATAATGCTTTCTAGTAGGCCATCCAGTGTCACATATAGTGGCTTAAATGTCCCTCTCTCAACCTCATAATCAAATCCTTGGTACAGTATAGTTAGATAAAAAAAAGAGAGAGAAAAATTGCAGGTTGGGAATATCATATTCTGTGTGTGTATCGGCAAATTGCTTCAAGCCCCCGCTGACATTACGTGGATCAAAGCAATCCAACAACACTTATGATCCTTGATGGTAGCAGTGTAGGTGATGCACACTGGAAGCCAACAATCCCACATTGGTTGGGAGTCCAAGAAGAAGTCCAACAGCATTGACTGGTGGTTTCAAAGTATCATAAGTCTATAGTGCACCCAATACAACATGATGTTTCGACTGCACGCCAAGTATACGTGGATCAGTCAATGCACCCCTCTAAACTTCCACCTCCCAAAGTCCTCGAGACTAGTCAACTCAGTAGCCAATCAGTATTGCACATGCATATATATTGGTAAAGTTATATATCTGGTAAAGTTCTCCACTCCAAGTTTGTCCCTCACTTTCTACTACACCATATGCATTACAGTGATTCGGAAAATTATATGAGATTGGGTTTGGTACCACCTTTGCCCTTCCTGTGCTTAATGCAAGCCCAACCCACCCGTTCCAAACATAAGATTAAACCTATTAAAAACATAGGGGTACCCACACTGGGCTGTTATGTAGGGGGTAGAGCAGCTGGGGCATCTTCACCATTTTATTTCAATTGACTCATTCCATCACTGACACAGGTAATCAACACTATAGGGAAGATTTATCAAAGGGTGTAAAATTTAGACTGGTGTAAACTGCCCACAATAACCAATCACAGCTCATCTTTCCTTTCACCAGAGCTGAAAGCTGAGCTGTGATTGGTTGCTATGGCCAGTTTTTTACACCCTTTGAGAAATCTCCCTCTATGTGTCCCTTTTAGATTTGAATTTTTTTAAACAATATACCATAGACAACATAATACCAAGATTTTTAATAACTGTTTTACATTTTAACAGGATAGTAGTGCTATGACGTTAAGACAGTTATCATCCACCGGTGACAGTTCAGACTTATCCTAGTTGATGGACAAGTTTGTCAAAATGTGTTAATGGTTTCCAGACATTAACTAAGGAACATTCGGTGTCAACCAGGAAGAGAAGCCTCTCATCAGCTCTAACTGAAGGGAACAGAGTAAACAATATCTAGAAATTTCACTATATAAAGTAGACATCTGTATGTAAATAGGTCAGCACCCAAAATTTCCTATTTACTATTGAAATGAGCAGCTAAACAAGTATTAGACTATGTTGCCACGCTGTATGAACAAAGGTCGCTCAACATGAATGGCCGTAATTTAACACTGCCTATGGCCAGAAATAATGATCATTATAATTTATTCCGACCGTGAATATTGTTAAACAATGGCTGCTCGGGAAATGGCTGTTGTATCTACAGCGTGGAAACATAGCCTTAGGCCTCATTTTCACATTCTGTGATTTTTCTGGGGCGCAAAAACTCTATTAAAAAAACTGCTATTTTTTCTCCATGGAAAATCATCTATATTTGTATCCGTAATTGCATCCGTTTCCGTATCCGTAAAATGTGAACAGTACTAGTTTGCTTAGTTTTGATCTGTGTTTTTTTGCGGACATCATGGATGTGACATCTGTGACGTCCGTAAAAAATACAGATGCCATAGACTTCTAATGGTAATCCGTACCACAATGAGCCAGTTCTACTTTACACCAGTTTGATAAATCTCCCCCTTAGTTCTTAGCGAGTCTCAAGCTTATATGACCAAAGCTCATTGATGCGTGGATGTCCAGGTCACATTGAAACAATGTTCTCCTCCTTGCTTTCTAAAAGCCATTTTATTTTTCCACCTACAGGGCTGGTTGGGGGCTCATTTTTTTGCACCATGATCTATAGTTTTTATTTGTATCATATTGGTGTAAAATAAAAATGTAGCTTTATATTAATTTGTTTTCCCTAATATATAATTTAAAAAAATCAGCAATCCTGTGTTTTTTTTTCCCTCTTGTTCATTCACTGCAAAGCAGAGGGGCCTATTCTACATGGGTGATGCTTCACAGAGGGAGGTATTCTATATGGGGGATGCTACACAGAGGGAGGTACTCTATATGGGGGATGCTACACATAGGTGGCTATTCTATATAGGGGCATGCTACACAGAGTGGGCTATTCTATATAGGGACATGCTACAGAAAGGGGCCTGAGGGGACTATATACCATGTCACTGGCTATGTGTCCTATAGATGCTGTATAGGGCTATAAATCCCATAAAAGGTGCACACTAGGACCACACAGACAATGTATCTAAAAACTTCAGGTTCAGGATAACAAATGTTGAGTTTACTTTTTTTTTTTTAAATCTGCAAAAAAATGGAAATGTTTAAATCTAACCTCCAGACTGCTTTGACACTTCTTTTTTCTTAAGAAATCCGAATTATAAGACATGATTATGTTTCATACTGTCAGAATTTCTAAAAGATTTCATCACAAATAATTGCCGGATGTATTGAACAATATTTATTAGTACAATAAAATACAATGACAATAATAATCTGACAATCACTTGGATACATTAAACCATCACCATTGCTGTGTCCTTATAGTGAATGAACCATGACGCGGCTCCATTAGAATCAATGAAGCCGCGTCATAGAGGGGCAGATTAACCAGTAGGAAGAGGGAGATTGTGATCTAGCTGTATAGAGCTCTGGTGAGACCACATCTGCAATACTGTGTCCAGTACTGGAGACCTCACCTAAAAAAGGATATTGATAAAATAGAACGGGTCCAAAGATGGGCTACAAAAATAGTGGAGGGTGTGAGGCATAAACCATATTAAGTAAAGGCCCTATTGCACGGAACGCATACCATTTGTATTCGGCCGATATCGGCCGCTACGAACGATAGTCGTCCCGTGGAATAGAGTGCAACGATCAGCCAACATCGTTCATGTCGGCTGATCGTTGCAGTCGCTTGTTTTTCAACATGTTTAAAAACAAGCGACTGATATAGCAACGATCTGCTGCCGTCGCTCCGTTGAATAGGAGCATCGGCAGCAGATGCTGCTATATCCTATGGGCTGCCCGGACGATCAGCGATCACCCGGGCAGCCCCCCCCGGAACGAGGAGCAAACGAGCGCTGAGAGCGCTTAACGACCCGTGGAATAGGGGCTTAAGACTTTAAATCTGTATAGTCTGGAGAAAAAAAAAAGAAGGGGGGACATGATTGAAACCTTTATATATGTTAAAGGACTAAATAGGGTTCAGGGGGAAGTGCTTTTAGAAAAAAAAACTGAGCTCAAGAACAAGAGGACACAGTGAGAGGTTAGTTAGGGGAAAGAACAGAAGCAATGTGAGAAAATATTACTTTACTTAAAGAGTAGTAGATGGTTTGAACAAACTTCTAGCCGGTGTGGTTGGTAAATCTACCATAATAGAATTTAAACCTGCCTGGGATAAACATATATCTATCCTAAGTAGGGAAATACAAAGGCTATGTTCACACTGCGTATGAGTCTGTCCGTAGTTCGTATGGCGACGTACATGTGCGGCTAAAACTACGGGCGTGGGAAAAATCGACATGCGGCCGGATGCGTACGAACCGCGAACATATACGCCCGTAGTGCAGTTATGCTTCCCTAGCTTGTTTCGAAGCGATCTGAGGCTGGTCATTTACTTGGAAATCTTCGCCCAGCCCCGTCAACCACACAGAACCTTTTGGATCAAAAAATCAAGTTCAATTTGGCTGAAATAAGTACTTCGTACGGGACCGCATGGAAATCTACGGCCGTGAGTTTCAACATTTCCGTCCTCAAACAATGGTCTTCTTCATTTTTCACGGCACCGCATACAATCCGGCCATAAGCTCATACGTAGCGTGCATTGTGCGGGCGTATATTGTATACTTTCAAGCAAACGCATCAACCTCAAAACTACGTGCGTATATTCGCAGTTCGCACTACGGACGGATTCATACGCAGTGTGAACATAGCCTAAAAGGGCAAACTAGATGGACCAAGTGGTTTTTTTTTCTGCTGACAATCTTCTATGTTTTTATGTATATTATAGACTACAGTATCAGATCTTAATATCTGCGCCAAAAGCATTAAGTGGCACTTGGCAGGGAGACAGGTGTATAACTACTAGAAGGCCTGCCTAAAGGGGTCATGCCTATATGGTAAATAAAGATCACTTACTTCCCCTTCCCTCCTGATGCAGTGTGCTCAGCCCAGGGAGAATGGGGTTAGGTGGGGATTCATAGCACCACCATTCAACCCACTAGGGCCCAGACAGCAAGCAGTGAACTTTACAGATTGCTGCTTACTTTAGAGGACCAGAGCACCTGTTGAAACGACAGGTGTTCTGCTCCTAAGTCAGAACTTTGCACTTACCCCTTATTGCTCCTGGCTGTGTCAAAGCATCTTTAGCTGCACTGCAGATAGTAGTGACCATCACATGATCACTAAAGGCTGCAGTATAGAAAATTTGGCAGGCCATACAGGCATGAGTGGAGAGGGGTCAGTTTTAGGCTACCACATTGTGTTTATGTTAAAAATGCAATATAGCCACACAGCCTTTCAGGACTTTGTTGTTGCTCTTTTCCGCTGCATTAGCCACTGTGGATATCTTTTGCATTTGCAAACTACTGGACTTACAAGTCCAGGTCTCACTTGCAGTTCACAATCGCATTGGTATCCTCAGTCGCTAGCACAGCATGACATACCCTTCATTTACTAACATTATTTTTATATTTTTATTTTCTAGGCACCAGTTTCCTGGACTATGTTGATGACTGTTGATCTTTCTTTTTTAAAGAAAATGGTCATTGAGGGGTGAGGGGGTGTTTTTATGTCAGTTTTTTTTTCTTTCTCTGCTGTATTGTTTTTGTGTTTTTCTCTCATTGTACAGGCTTGGCAGTGGAAGCCATCTGATAGATGGCATCCATAAAATGGCTAAAACTCACCTCCCTAGGTTATTACTGGAGCGTTAAACAAAATGGCACTCATGGTCTGCAATAGTAGCAGGCCACTATTATTAGGCTGGGAAGGGCCAAATAAAAAAGCGTGTTGTCCCCCCTCTTTTCCATGGCCAGCAAGGGGAGAAAACAAACAGCAACAGCCTAGTAATACCAGGGTGGGAAGGGCCATTTACCTGTCTACATATATTTGTCTTTCCCACCTAATAATACTAGCTTATTACCACTCCAGACTGGGCGTGCCATTTTTTGCACTTCAGGATTGATGGTACCTGGCTTTCCCCAATACCTATGTGGCAGTGGGTACTAGGGTAATAATGCAGAGTTTAGCGTTAGATGGCATCTATTAGCTGCGGCTTAGTTTAAAGTGTCACTGTCGTGAAATTTTTTTTTGCAGAAATCAATAGTCCAGGCGATTTTAAGAAACTTTGTAATTGGGTTTATTATCCGAAAAATGCATTTTTATCATGAAAAAGCAGTTTGAAGCTCTCACCCCTGTCTTCATTGTTCTCCTATGGAGAGAGCTAAAGAGAAGACCAAAACAGGACAACAAAGAGTTAATCTACAAATCCCTCACCCGTTATCTGTTCTGACCATCACCAGTGACCTGTCTGAGCTCGGATTACAGCTGTCACCCAGCTCCGTGCCTGTAATCCTCTGTTATCTGCTTTCTGCTGCCGGCTAACTCCCTCCTTCCTCCTCCCCCCTCCCCTCTCCCTAGAACAGACAGGGGACGTCTCCTGCAACAAGTCACAATTTTCAGATTTTTCAGAGTGGATGAAAAAGAGGAAGGAGGGGGGGACCTGGGAAAAGGCTTTTTACATGCAGATAATGGCAGATTTGGCTAATAAACCCAATTACAAAGTTTCTTAAAATCGCCTGGACTATTGATTTCTGCAAAAAAAAAAAATACGACAGTGACTCTTTAAGCCTGTAAAAATTAGATGGCTTCTACTAGCGAGCCTGTAGAAGTGAGAAAGAAAGGTAAAAAACTAGAGAAATATTATTACTATGACTAAAACTCCCACACCCCTCACTGGCCATTTTATAAAAAATAAAATGTTGGTCATCAACATAGTTTACTCAGAATAGCCCTTGGTATCAGTGACAAAAAAACAAAAGAAAAGAAAAATAGCAAATGGCCCTCTTCTCTGCTGTGCTAGCAGCTGTATCTACTGTATGGGGATTTGAACTGCAGGTTGGACCTGAACTTGTAGGTTGAGGCCCCACCTGCAGTTCACTATCCCATGTGGTAGTCATATGGGGTTGTAAACTGCATATAGGTCCGGAACATGCAAGTGCAAGTACCACCTGCAGTTCACAAATGAATACACTAGCCGCATTGTTTTTGTAGCGCTGGATAACCCCTTTAAAGGAGAAGTCCGGCAAAAAATGTTATTGAAGTATTATATTGCCCCCCAAAGTTATACAAATCGCCAATATCCACTTATAATGGGAAATGCACATAAAGTGTGTTTTTTTTCTGCACTTACTACTGCATTAAGGCTTCACTTCCTGGATAACATGGTGATGTCACTTCCTGGATAAAATGGTGATGTCACGGTCCGACTCCCAGAGCTGTGCAGGCTGTGGCTGCTGGAGAGGATGATGGCAGGGGGACACTGAGGGACACAGGGCACTGGAGGGACACTGAGCATCCCTCTGCCATCATCCTCTCCAGCAGCCACAGCCCACACAGCTCTAGGAGTCAGGTTGTGGCATCACCATGTTATCCAGGAAGTGACATCACCATGTTATCCAGGAAGTGAAGCCTTAATGCAGTAGTAAGTTCAGGAAAAAACGCACTTTATGTGCATCTCTCATAATAAGTGTATATTGGTGATTTGTATAATTATAAATATAATTTTAACATAAGGGCAAGTATAATACTCACAAAGTTGCTTTTTTGCTATTGTTTTAGATATCCACTTTTGACTGGTAAAGGTTATGATTTATTAATTTGTCTGCACTTCTTGGCCAATTGTCTTGTGTTTACCATGCTTTTGTTATTACCATCAGTCTTTGTCCTTGTTTTTAATTTATAAATTATAAACTTAACCCCTTCGTGCTGCAGCTAGTTTGGGCCTTAATGACCAGGCTAATTTTTCAAAATCTGACCTGTCTCACTTTATGCTCTTATAGCTCAGTGATGCTTTAACGTATGCTAGCGATTCTGAGATTGTTTTTTCGTGACATATGGCACTTTATGTTAGTGGCAAAATTTGGTCACTACTTTGTGTGTTTTTTGTGAAAAACATCAAAATATCATGAAAAATTTAAAAAATTTGCATTTTATGAACTTTGAAATTCTCTGCTTCTAAAAAAAGAAAGTCGTAGCACATAAATTAGTTACTAAGTCACATAACCAATATGTCCTCTTTATTCTGGCATAATTTGGTAAACATATTTTACTTTTTTAGGGTGTTATGGGGCTTAGAAATTTATCAGCAAATTATCACATTTTCGTGAAACTGATTTTTTTAGGGACCAGTTCTTTTTTAAATGGATTTAGAAGTCTGGTATCCTGAAAACCCCCATAAGTGACCCCATTTTGGAAACTACACACCTTAAAGAATTAATCTAGGGGTATAATGAGCATTTTAACCCTACAGGGGATGGAGGAAAGTATTCACAATTAGGCAGTAAAAAAATGGAAAATTTTAATTTTCCAATAATATATATGTTTAGATTAAAGTTTCTCATTTTCAAAAGGAATATGAGACAAAAAGCACCCCAAAATTTGTAATGCAGGTTCTCTTGAGTACAACGGTACCCCATATGTGGGCGTAAACCACTGTATGGGCACACAGCAGGGCTCAGAAGGAAGGGAGCGCCAATTAGCTTTTCCAATGCAAATTTTGCTGAAGAAGTTTCTGAGCGCCAGGTGCGTTTGCAGTGCCCCTGTAGTGTCAGCAGAGAGAAAACCCCCCATAAGTCACCCCATTTTGGAAAGTGCACCCCTCAAAGAATTCATCTTGGTGTGTGGTGACCATTTTGACCCCACAGGTATTACAGGAAAGTATTCAAAAGAAGACAGTAAAAGTGAAAAACTCGAATTCTTCCAATAATATGTTGGTTTAGTTTGAAATTTCTCAATTTCACGAGGAACAAGAGGAAAAAAGTACCCCAAAATTTGTAACGCAGGTTCTCCTGAGTACAATGGTACCCCATATGTGGGCGTAAACCACTGTATGGGCACACAGGAGGGCTCAGAAGGGAAGGAGCGCCAATTAGCTTTTTCAATGCAGATTTTGCTGCAGAAGTTTCCGAGCGACAGGTGCGTTTGCAGTGCTCCTGTAGTGCCAGCGGAGTAAAATCTCGCCATAAGTCACTCCATTTTGGAAAGTGCACCCCTCAAAGTATTCATCTTGGTGTGTGGTGACCATTTTGACCCCACAGGTATTAGAGGAAAGTATTCAAAAGTAGACAGTAAAAATGAAAAACTCAAATTTTTCCAATATTATGTTCTTTTAGTTTGAAATTTCTCAATTTTATGAGGAACAAGAGGAAAAAAGTACCCCAAAATTTGTAACACAGGTTCTCCTAAGTGAAAAGGTACCTCATATGTGGGCATAAACCACTGCATGGGCACACAGGAGGGCTCAGAAGGAATGGAGCGCCAATTAGCTTTTTCAATGCAGATTTTGCTGAAGAAGTTTCCGAGTGCCAGGTGCGTTTGCAGAGCCCCTGTAGTGTCCGCAGAGTAAAATCTCCCAATAAGTCACCCCATTTTGGAAAGTGCCCCCCTCAAAGAATTTACTTTGGGGTGTGGTGAGCATTTTGACCCCACAGGTATTTGAGGAAAGTATTCAAAAGTAGACAGTAAAAATGAAAAACTCGATTTTTTCCAATAATATGTTCCTTTAGTTTGAAAGGAGAGAAATGTCATCGCAATATATATAAAGCAGGTTCTCCTGAGTAGAATGGTACCCCATATGTGGGCATAAACCACTGCATGGGCACACAGCCGGGCTCAGAAGGGAAAGAGCGCCAATTAGCATTTTCAGTGCAGATTTTTCTGAAGAAGTTTCTGAGCACCAGGTGCGTTTGCAGAGCCCCTGTAGTGTCAGCAGAATAGATTCCCCCCAAAAGTCACCCCATTTTGGAAAGTGCACCCCTCAAAGAATTCATCGTGGGGTGTGGTGACCATTTTTACCCCACAGGTATTAGAGGAAAGTATTCAAAATTGGCCAGTAAAAATGAAAAACTCGAATTTTTCCAATAATATGTTGGTTTAGTTTGAAATTTCTCAATTTGACAAGGAACAGGAGAGAAAACGTACCCCAAAATCTGTAACACAGGTTCTCCTGAGTACAACGGTACCCCATAAGTGGGCATAAACCACTGTATGGGCACACAGCAGGGCTCAGAAGGGAAGGAGCGCCAATTTACAGGAGCAAAACCGCAGCTAGTAATGGTTATTAGAATAGCGCAGTTACTAAAATAAAATAAAAAAAATGAGATTACAGGTAATGTGGGGTGGTTACGGGCAACCAGGGGTGGTTATGGGCAACCTGAGGTGGTTACAGGTAATCTGGGGTGGTTACGGACAACATGGGGTGGTCACGGGCAACCTGCTGTGGTTACGGCAACCTGGGGTGGTTACAGGCAACGTGGGCTGGTTACGGGCAACGTGGGGTGGTTATGGGCAACGTGTGGTGGTCACGGGCAACCTGCCGTGGTTACGGCAACGTGGGCTGGTTACAGGCAACGTGGGCTGGTTACAGGCAACGTGGGCTGGTTACGGGCAACCTGCTGTGCTTACAGACAATCTGGGATGGTTACGGGAAATGTGGGGTGGTTACGGGCAACCTGCAGTGCTTACAGACAATCTGGGGTGGATACGGGCAACGTGGGGTGGTTACGGGCAACCTGCAGTGCTTACAGACAAGCTGGGGTGGTTACGGGCAACGTGGGGTGGTTACGGGCAACCTGCAGTGCTTACAGACAATCTGGGGTGGATACGGGCAACGTGGGGTGGTTACGGGCAACCTGCAGTGCTTACAGACAATCTGGGGTGGTTACGGGCAACGTGGGGTGGTTACGGGCAATGTGGGGTGGTTACGGATAAACTGAAGTTCTTAATGGCAATCTGGGGTGGATACCTGTAATCTGGCATGGGCACCGCAATCTGGAGGGGGTCATTGGCAATTTGGGGTGGTCAGAGGCGCCGTGGCATGGTCAGAGGCGACGTGTGGTGGTCAGAGGCGACGTGTGGTGGTCAGAGGCGACGTGTGGTGGTCAGAGGCAACGTGTGGTGGTCAGAGGCGACGTGCGGTGGTTACGTGCAATCTGGGGGGGGTTACATGTAATCTGGCATGATTACGGGGAACCTGGGGGGGTTATGTGCAACCTGGAAGGGTTACAGACAATCTGGGATTGTTACTGATAAACTGAAGTGCTTATAGGTAATCTGGGGTGGGTACATGTAATTTGGGGTGGTTACGGGCAATCGGGAGGGGGTCACTGGCAATTTGAGGTGGTTACGGGCAACGTGCGGTGGTTACGGGCAACGTGCGGTGGTTACGGGTAATCTGGGGAGGGGTTAGGGGTAATTTGGGAGTAAACTGCAATTATTACTATAATAAAAAGTGTGTGTTTTATTTTTTTGTATGTTTGTCACTTTTTGTACTTTACGTATTCATTTTCACTGTATTACTATGATTACTGTGATATTTTCTATCTCAGTAATCATAGTTCAGTGACAGACCAAATTGGTCTCTGTCACTTTAAATTTTCAGAGTTGGCTGGTTGTGAAGCGCATGCGCACTTCATAACCAGCCAGGACGTCGAGGAGGAAGGAGCTCCAGGGACGGGGGTGAGAGGGGGGGTGGGGGTCGACTTGGGGGGTGGGGGGACATCACTTTTTATCCCCTGTCACCAATCATTCATGGTGACAGGGGATAAAAAGTGCCAGGAGCACATGGTACAAGCGATCAGCGGTATATAGTATATACCGCTGATCGCTTGTACCGGGACCCCAGGCGGAGAGCATGGGGCTTTCATTCATTTTAACTTTTCCATCGCTGTGGACCGACATTAGTCGGTTCACAGCGATGGCGGCGGCCATCTTGGAAATGATGGCCGCCGGGGGAGGGGGGTTAGTGATCGCCCTACTAGGGGGGCTGATCTGAGGTCTGGGGGACACTTATTTCATCTCCCCCCGCGGCCACTTATTTCATCCCCTTTGCCGCCGGCCGCCGCTATAACGTTAATAGCGGCGATCGTCGGTTAGGGGGGGGGGCGGCCCCGGCCCCGCAGCCTTATTCTCTGCCATCGCCGTAAAAAGCTGATGGCAGCAGAATAAGGACCCTTAGTGACCGCAGTAAAAAGCCGTATCGGCGGTCACTAAGGGGTTAAATTCCATTTGTTGTCAACAAACTGACTATACTAATATTTTTTAGCATTTTACATTGTCTAACTATAGGATTACAGGCTGTGTAAGTTTATTTCTTCGTTCCTCATTCTTCGTTCCTCAAAAAAAAATAATATATATATATATATATATATATATATATATACACACATATACATATATATATATATATATATATATATATATATATATATAAAAGCATATAAACACATGGGGAAGATTTATCAAAGGGTGTAAAATAAAGACGGGTGTAAACTGCCCACAGCAACCAATCACAGCTCAGCTTTCAGCTCTGGTAAGGTGAAAACTGAGCTGTGATTGGCTGCTGTGGGCAGTTAACACTAGTTGATATTCACACCCTAAGGCTATGTTCATACTGCGTATATGTCCGGCCGCATATTTTCGCGGCCGGACATATACGCGGTAAACTCCGGCCGGAGATTTACGCTACTTGCGGCCGGCTACGTACGGAGCACGAACTTACGCCCGAAGTCTACTTACGCTTCCCGAGCGCCCTACGTAGCGATCTGACAGTGGTCTTTTACTTGGAAATCTTCGCCTAGCCCCGGACACCCCACAGAACCTTTTGGATCGGCACAAAAAGCTGCAAAAATGAAGAAATCACCACTACGTACGGGACCGCATGTAACGCTACGGGCGTAAGTTACGGCATTTTCGTCCGCAAACAATGGTCTGGTTCATTTTTTACGCCGCCGCGTACGATCCGGGCGTAAGTTCATACGTAGTGTGAACGGTGCAGCCGTACTTCGTATACTTTTCATTATACGCAAACTACGTGAGTCTCCGGCCACTTATTCACGGAACGCGCTACGGCCGGAAACTTACGTAGTGTGAACATAGCCTAAATCTGGGCCATAGACAATAGTGTTTACATACAAGTTGTACAATTACGGAAGCAAACAATGAAAATTACCTTGTAATTTACGTTCAGCTAGTAGAACACTTCCATAAGTACCACTGCCAAGCTTCTTGATTACTCTGTACTGGTTTTTCAATGTTATATGTGGCATCCTTTGTAATGTCAGGTTCATCATTCCTCTCAGTATCGCTTCATTTTCATTTTCATATTCATCTATCTCATCCATGTGATTATCTTGGGATTGAGTCTCCTGTATCGACAGGTGGTTCTCGTCTATTAGAAGAAAAAAATCAGGACTAAACATTTTATAGCTTAAATACATTTCTAAATAAAAATTTATAATTGTAGTGTAGTGATTTCTTCACTGCAAAAAGCAATGTAAAATATATTTAAAGTGATCTACCCATTTTTAAAGTGATGGCATATTGCTAGGATATTCAATCACTTTATGATTAGTGAGGTTACAAACCTTTAGGACCCCCACTGATCTTGGATATAAAGGGCTTACAGTGCTAGTTTAGTGCTACATCCCATTCTGGAAGCCGTGGAGTGTCACTAAGGAGGGCATCTTAATATATTATTGCTGAATAAGAAGTAGATGACAGCACTCACTGATTATTATTTAGAACTTCATTAGAACATTCCATGCAGACAGCAAGGATGTCAGCAAAGTAGTAATGTGGTCTGAAGAAGCACGCATGCAAGTGTAAAACAGCTGTAACACATTACTACCTTGCTGGCATCCTTGCTGTCTGCAAGGAATGTTTTAATGAAGGTTTGAATAATCAAAGGATCAGGAAGCATCGGTGAGTGCTGTCATCAACTTTTTATTCCATTTTCATGTATGTATCTTATGCTATAAGGATTGAGCACCCCCCTATTGACTGAAGATGTTTTCTAGCTGTCTGCTTCTAACTCCATGAGCAAGGAAGAGTAGTGGTGACCACTGTATCTGACTTTATATATTAGTGCTGTGGGTCCATATTTGTAGGATCAGGTCCCTGAGTTTAAACCCTTAACCGATCATAATGTGATGGCATTTCCTGGTAATTACTTTGTAAGGTCAGAACCCTTTTACTGTGTAGACCCCAAACCAATAGTGCTCTACTTATTCAATTGTGCTTACATACAGTAGTGTCAACATGTTCTGCATTGCTAAAAACGAACATCAGTTATCACTGGAGCACAGCATTATATTTTAAAATATCTAAATATCAAAGATATACCCACAAACATTTATACTCTAGGGATAGTAACAAAGGAAACCAAATAATCTCCAAGTTAGAAGTTATATGTTTATATCTTGTAAGCTAGTGTCCAAGCACTAACTTATACAGCACATCCAACAATTTATTAAATGGGAGTCTTTAATTGTAAACTCCATTAAATTTAATAGTAAAAATGGAGAAAGGACAGTGAAAAAAGAAAAACTGTGTGTGAACAACAAAAAATAACGTCTGCTGTTTGCAAAGACGTCCGAAAATAATTAGTGACAGGAAAATTATATTGCTAGAAAAAAGTTTGATCACCTGACTTCTAGCTAAGGTTGTTTTTGCTATTTCTCATTCTCTCAATTTCAGAGAATTTTCCTTCCTTACATCCCTGACCAATCACAGGACAGCACCTACTGCTCACTGTTAAGTCATAATATAGTGCTGGAGAAAGTGTACTGGACTAAACAAGCTGGCACTGTGCTGGTGGAGAATTTATAGTATACTGGGAACTATAGCATCTTTGGGGATTCTTGTCATTGATGCTCTGGGGTTTCAATGTTCTATGTGAGCAACAGCATTACAAGAAGAAGGGGTTACACCACAAAAGCAAAAGTCTCGGTGTAAGCTGTGTACCGATAATGCTGATGTTGATGATGACAAGCTAAAGGAGATTAAAATGATGACTAGTCATGCGAGAGACAGCTTTCCAGAACTTTGTTGTCTTTCTGAGATAAGATGGAAACCTTGATTTACCTTTGCATAGGTAGACAGGCTCAGTTTTGCAATCACACATTCCATGTTTTCTTTTGCACATAGCACAAGCTAAGTCCTGCCCCCACTTCCTGTATTCTGTCTTTGTCCCCCTGTCACAAGAGACAGGATTTTTATAACAACAGATTATAGACAGTAGTTTGCAAGGAAATAATTTTTTTAGAACTTTTTATCAAGACTAAGCAGTGACTTCTAGTCGTGATTTACTGGTAGTGATTTACTAATACTGTACAGATCATGTTTTGTATCAGATGGAGAGAAGTTGTTTTAAATTATAGTGACCACTAAAGTCATTATACTATCTGACGATAGAGGACTAGATACAAATTAGAATATAGTGGCTAGACCACACAGCTGTACCATAAACTAGCTGTTTATGGCTGTACCAAAGGTTTTTTTTTTATATATATTTTTTTACATACATTAATTTAAATTTTAATTCAGCACTCAGCAACATTTCTAATTAATCATGAAAATCTCCACCACCTTCTTTTCTGGAAGCATAGGGGAGTTTATGTATTTTATAATTTCCCTACACATAGTAATTCAATCTGTTCAATACAACAAAAAAACACATTACCTTTAAGATGTTTAAATAAATGAAGTTTGTGGGTTATCACCTGCTGTGCAGAATAAATTGTGTCCTGTATTGCTATAATGTTCTTATCTATAATTTAAGTAGGGCATGTCCCATGTGACCATAAGCAAGATGCAATATTATGGCTGCCATTAAAATTGGTGGTACAAATAAAAGAGTATAATAAATCTGCCATTGAAGAAACATTTGTTCATGGCCAACAGCAATTAGCCATGAAAGTATTTCTCTGCTATAGTTTATTTGTCACATATTTTCATATTATCCAATTCCCCAGGAAAGAATGTTCCTTAGGTGGGAATAGAAAAGTTGAAAGATAATCTACTGATAGATTCTAATACCCCCAAGCAATAATCCCCATTGGGTCACAGGCACTTTGTACCTGCTCCTGGGTCCTTGTTTATGCCACTCTCCATCCTGGGCACTGTCCAGTAGCTTCTGCTCTCCCTGGCCGCTGCTAGAACTGTGATTGGCATGTATCTGCTCAAACGATTTAAAGGGGGAGTGCTCAAGATACCTTCAGGTGCTGGCCAATGAGTTATTGTGGCTATTCTTGCATGCTCTGGCACAATGCATGCGTTTATTACCTGAGTAAAAAGTTTATTACATTTCATGTGATTTGCAAAGGGTTGTTATTTGACCTAGCTCTATCCAATGACTTGACCTTGCTTATGTTCTCTATATGACCTGTTCCTTACATCAGCCTGTGAGTCAATGCTACCTCTCCTGATACATGTTAGTCTACCATTTCTGATCCAGTGCTCCCAACAGTAATTTTCCTTGACTCTGGATTTTACCCTACTAAATGTTAAAGATAGGGAATAAGTGATCCCTCAAATTTCAGTCCCATTACTAGGCCGATTTCAAGAGCAGTCAAGAGGGATCAATCCAAATATCCTATTTCCCCCTTTTCCCTAGCTGGATTTGAATGTCTTCTTCTTGCAGTTCTAGCAGTCCTGCTGGTGCATATAAATACAGTATGGACCACCAACCCCTTACCGGGACAATTAAAAAATTATACTGTAAAAAGTATTTCGGATAGATAATTTAGATGGGAACCACGAGTCTCTACTTTAAAGGGTTATATGCTCCATCCAAAAACATTTGTCATTTATAACCTGGATTAGTGATACATCAGTGATGGGAGTCCAACTGGAATGCCCACCAGTCATTAGAGTTCCTTATCCTTCAACCCTGCCCTCCAACCCCCAGCATGACTAAAGAAAGCTTGAATATAGAAACAGTGTGGCACTCACCATCCGTTTATGCAAAAGTAGAAAAAGTTTATTTCATGCTGTTGCTGGGATGTGGACTAGCGGGCGACGATTGTTTCCCGCGCACACCTGTGGCGCACTTTCTCTCAGCCTAGAGGAAGTGCACCACAGGTATGCACGCAAAACAATTGTCCCCTGCTAGTCCACATCCCAACAGAGGATGATTGTTTCGCGCACACACCTGTGGCGCACCTCCTCTAGGCTGAGAGGAAGCGCGCCACAGGTGTGTGCACGAAACGATCGTATCCCGCTAGTCCACATCCCAGCACCAGCATGAAATAAAATTTTTCTACTTTTAAATGAACATATGATGAGTGCCACACTGTTTCTATATTCAATCATTTTTACAAGACTAAGACTTTTATGTTGAGCACCATTTCAAAGTTCAACAATTTCAGGTTCCCCAATCTGAACACACATTTATTTACGCAGCAGTCCGGAATTGTGCTAGTAGTGCCGAGAAACCTACTAAGTGTATGCATGACTGAAGAAAGGACTGAATAGGTGATATATGTTTTCCCCAAAATTCCCCTTTAACAGCTATTTTGTCCCAATGTACCGTACATTAATATATGTGTGCAATTGACATTGTTATAAATAAAGCACATGGGAATTGTACAAATACATAAAGCACTGAATCCTCTCAATCTAAAATCAACAGCCAACAATTCTATCGGAAGAGAAGCCTAACTTATTCTACGGCCTTACGGTACAGCGGAGGGAGCGGAGGGGTTTGTCCAAAATACACAAGCACTACCATTTTGTAGTTTTCCTTTGAACGTGTTAAGTAGAATCAAGGAAACATTTCACATCTTGTTGGAATTTTATCATAAAGACCCGAACTATTCTCATTGGCGATAAGTTAATCTGCAACACGATAATGTGTGACAAAGAATGCACTAAAAAGAATTATAAGAAACACCGGAACACGTTTCCTCTATAATCGATTGTACGTTCAGTTAAATATACAATAGGACAACACTGTTACAGTATATGACATTCTAGATAGCAGTCAAAGTTGATATCGAGATTGATCTAAAATGTATTTAAAACATGACATGAATGTCACACTGAACAGATGTATGCGCTTGGTGCACACTGTATCCAAAACATACACACAACTAGAAAAAGCCATCGGTGATAACCAGGCAGAAAATCAGCGCTAGAGATCAAACATTTCCTCGGAACGTTTCACATGCAATCATGACTTACCTTTACAGATGGGTCTTTTCATTACGTTTGCTTACAGGTCTTAGCTGGAGTAAGAGTCCCAAATGTTTAACTGTTCAAGTGGCTAGAGTTCTAAAGAGTAGCTGAAGAAATGCAGTGTACTGGATGAGTGTCTTGCTGATTTAAGCATTATCATGGGTGGTGCTGACTTTGCTATTGTATGGGAAACTGTCTCTCTCCTGCAGCTATTTCTATCACTCAGAAGTAAAACGTTGTATTACACTACCTGCCTTCCTAACAAGAACTCACAGCAGTGCAAACTAACAGGGTTAACATAGTCCTAGTGCAGGGCACTACCCGTGCATCTGTATGCTGCTACAATGGTGTTAAGCTTAGAATAATAAGGGAACCTGTTTGTTCTTTTTTCTTTGCTTTCTATCTCTTGCTAACAAAACGTGGGTTAGTAAGTTGCTTGCGTTTTTTGTCTATTTGTGTTCTGTGAGTACATACTGTACATAAGTCATTCTGGCAAGTTGTTCCCTTGTGTTTGAGTCACACACTCTTTTCCTTGGGTCATGTCATTCACACATCAATTCTAGTTGATTTCTAAAATTAGACAGCAGAACAGTACATCAACCCTGTTGTGCCATGTCAGCTGACAACAAAGAAAAAATCTTAAATATCTCTTCTGTCTATTTACAGCAATACAAAGGAACTACTTAGTACAAAAGAGAGATAATGTGCCTGCAATGGCTATATCACCAACTAGAAGTTTAAGAAACTAAACTAAAAGCTTTAACTTATTACATTGTTACCGTTTACTTAGTTTTTTTTTTTCCTTTTCAAAACTAAAACAGTGAAATTCCAAGAATTTATATAATGCAGATGTACGGAGCAGTATTTTATACACAAGTAAAATGATATATATATAAATATATAATAAACTTATAATCTAAATGGAATGGGAGGAGTTACACAATAGGTACACGGTGCTAATTTAGTCTAGGGGCTAACCTCTTGTGTGGGGATTATAAATAAAGCTGCGTGAGCCCATCATCAAGCCAGTATCTGAGCCAGCAAGGATAAAAAGTGCAGAGTGATGGGACAAGATTAGCTAGTTGAAGAGAGGGTACAGAGGAGATATCTGAGACCAGGTCAGGTTGGGCATGCGCCATGGACTATTGTTATGCAACACTGACCTCCTTGAAAAAGTAAGTTTTCAAGGCACATCTAACAACTATGAACGGGAGTTAGTCTGGTGGTGTAGAGTACCAGAATGGGTGAAGCATAGGAGAGGCCCTGCAGAAGGTATAATTGGAAAAGATTAAATTTGCAGGTCTTTGACTCAATGAGGAACATGAGTAGGTTGATAATAGTAGAGATGCATAATGGTACAGAATTGGGAAGAACCTTGTGAACTGGTAGGTGAGTTTTGAAATGAATTCTTCAAGAGACTTTTACCACCATGGTGGTCTACTAGGCATTGCTCCAGCCTATCTAGAATTCTGCTCCAAACTGATGAGGGGCTACACCCCAAAACAGCTGTCTGTGAATGGATACATGGCTTTGGTATTTCCCTTAAACCTCTACATTAAGTAGGATATCGACTGGCATGGCTATGTAATACGGCAGCTTTGGTGGTCACCTTACAGGAGACCATCTTTGCTAGGTGCTTCCCTGGAGGGATATCTGGTTAGTCCTGTGCTTGGAGACTCTTAAATGAGGTTTCATGGACTATTTACTGTATGCATATATGCTAATGAGTGGCAGAGGCGTTAGTATGAAAACACTAATGGCTATTATGTTCATGATGAATTTCAGACCAATGCGACGTTTCGGCTACAACAGCCTTCCTCAAGCTGTTGGGCCTGGTCTGGTGAGGAATGCATTCTCTGAATGTTTATTGTTCTAATGCTGCTGACCTTTTTCCGACATTGAATTACAGACAAAGTCAGTCTGTTTAATGGAATGCCCATTAACAATACAGTACAGTAGCACAGCAGTCCAGACAAGACATTTTAAGGTCCTGGATTTTTTTTTTTTTTGACAGTGTCAATGGTAAAAAAAGAAATAAATAGTAGAAAAAAATGGCAATGCACTGAATGTGAAGAAGAATTGATCTATTTGAATTAAATTTTAAGTATTAAAGTAAAGTAAATTGAAGTAAAATTTTAAGAAATTAGGCCTCAAATCTACAGAGCACTGTGTTGTTACAAAGATGGGAATAGCAGGTTCAGTTGAAAAAATTGATAGGGGAAACAGAAGCGGTTCAATGTTTGAAAAAAATAAAATAAAACAAAAGAAGAATTACAAGTGATTTTTGTGTGAATTTTGGTAAACAATATTGCTGCAAATTTATGAGCAATTGCTTAGATGTGTGAACATTTGTGACTTTTCCTGTTATTTTTCTCAAAATTGTTGACCTTTTCCATTAGTTTCCTGGTGAAAGCATTGATGAATTCCCACCTATATGTTTGGCTTGAGATATAGATACAGACATCGGAGCCAGCCAACAAACACTCACTAGAGTTTCTTAAGACAGCAGGAGAAATGTACTTGGAGGATATATATAGTTGGGTGTCATCAGCATAAAGATGGTGCTGAAAATCAAAACTGCTGATAGTTTGCACAACTGGGATTAGATAGAGAGAAAGCAGAAGGAGGCCCGATACTGAACCTTGGAAACCCCCGCTGAGAAAGAGGAGCCAGACAAAGACTCAAAGAAAGTTCTTTTAGATAGATAGGAGAATTAACAGGATTGTATAGAATCATTTTAGCCAAATGAGTGGAGCGTGTGGAAGAGTATTAGGGGATTTACGGTAACAAATAGATCTAGGCATGGGGTATCACGAGAATCCCATGGACCTCAGGACAAATTTTATGCACTAACGTGTCATTGCTAAGCCGGTGCACATATATGTATACCTTTATATACTCTATGGGGAAGACTTATCAAAGGGTGTAAAATAGATACTGGCGTTACCTGCCCATAGTAGCCAATTACAGATCAGCTATGAGTTCTGGTAAAATGAATGAGAAGCTGTAATTAGTTTCTATGGGCAGGTTACACCAGTGCATAATTTACCCCTTTTGATACCCCCCCCCCCCTATATTTTTAGATCTTTATATAAACTGTATATATATTTAATACATTCTTTTATCATTTTTATATATTTTTTATATGGGCTTTTATATTTTCTATCTCTGAATGTATTTGTTACCCATATGTTGCCATGTGATGAAAAATGGGGAGGGAGATGGACATTTGCCACCACCGGCTTCTCGTTTCATCATCACTCCTGGATAGTGCATAGCAAATTGTTTATTTGCAATGCACTATCCTGCGGAAGAAGCCTTTCCAACTTCGAAGCACATTGATATGTGTTTTATAATAAATAAATAATAAAGAGCAGCATTATTGAGATACTTGGTTTTCGGCTGAGGATCCAACTGTGTATGTCTTTCACCTGAAAAGAAGCTGAATCTGAGAGACTCATTTAGGATTGAGTCTAAAACGTGCAATTTTTGTACTCGTTTTTTTATCCAGCCGATAGGACTAATTTAACAAACTTTTTCATAAATTTGTGACTAGAATATTTGCAAAAAAATGCGCAAACAAATTCACCTGGTACTGACCACTTGTAGGTCTGCACCAGTTCATGCAACTTTTTTAAAAGTCGCAAATTATAAATTGGGCACAAATCCTTGATTATGCAGATTTTTGGTGAATACTGAAAACAGGCAGATTATAGAAAAGATGCATCTAAAAAATATTCGTCCATCAAAAACTGGTTCATAAATAGATTAAAAGAATTCAATTATTCACTTGAAAAGAGGTAAAAAGCCCTTGATAAATGTCCCCTAATGTGTTATCCATGGCCTTTTTTTCTGGTGTTTTTCACCTTTTTTTTTTGGAAACATTGACAATCACACTTGGGGGGAAGCATGGGAAACAAATTTGTTGGGTTTAGACACTTTGCCAGATGATATTTTTTCTTATAGCACTGGTGATTTAAGCTTGTTTTTGACCTGTAAATATGCTGTTTAAAGGATTTACGAGGTGTCCATCCAAAAAGAATGGAGAGTAGTCAGTGGTGACCTGGAAGGCATAAAATTGGAAGCGATGCAGGACCTGGGTACATACATTTTAAAAATTTGTTTTGTTTTCATTTTCATGCTGTTCAATGTTTTTGGAGACCTTAACAGCTAAAACAAAATAGCAAAAATGCCATGTGTAATGGCAATGTCCGTTGGCTGACCCCCAACCGATTACTACAATACAGTTTTGGAGTCTACAGATCATCCTCATGACAACAGTGCGAGTAACTTGGAAAAAGGAACTCAACTGTACCTGATGACATTCAAAGTCAAAGAAACTGACATAACTGAGATAGCTGAGTATTATGCACCATTGACACACTACATTTACCAGCATTACTCTGTATACTAGGGAGGGTGGCACAAACACTACAGCAAGTCAGGTCAAGCTCCTTTGGGAGACAGAGATCACGTTATGTAAGGGGTAGCAAGAAGGGACATCGAAAAAGGTCAATATATAAAACTCACCAGCTGATAGTGGGTAGAGTGGTCCCCCACATCACCAAGAGCCAGGTCAACATCAATCAGTCATCCATCAAACAATGATATCCCATAGGGAGAGACAGCGAATCAATATCCCAATTGGTCTTAAAGCCAGACAGAGGTATTCTCAAAGAGGAATGTATACAGAAAAAGGAGAATTGCGATTCTCGTTTTTTCTGTATCCAGTCCACGTCTTGGAAGGGAGAGAGAGCAGGGAAAGTAAGACTGAGTGGACCACGGGCAATATGTTTTACTGCACTGCCAGGGGTGAGGCATGACTGGGAAAATGGTGCACATATGCTCATAACATTACATGGCAGTCTGAAATATATATCTATTAGGGTTTCAGAGTAGTATAATTGTATTTATCTGGAATACTCCTTTAAATCATTTGATCACTATTTGATTTTACAACAGCATCAATTCTAGATATAAGATTTTGAAGGAACTCAGGAGGGAGGGTGTCCCAAACATCATGGAGAACTAACTACAGACCTTCTGTGGATGTCACTTCTCAAATCCATCTGTCTCTTCCTAGAACCTCTAACAGTTTCGCTAATGTTAAGATGAAGGCTTTGTGGGGGACAGGTCACCACTTTCAGTTTTCCCTGTTCTTTGTTACACTGAAGATAGTTCTTCGTGGTATTACATGATGGGAAAGTGTCTGCCTGTATTTTTCAGCACTGAGGATATCATTATTTCTAACTAGAGATGAGTGGACAAAGTGAAGCGCTTCGTTTGATCTCTTTGTTTGATTTGTTTGAGCTTTGTTTGAGCTCATCAAGCCGCCAGCCTTTCAGCGCTGTTCCGCTCCCTGCCACTCCTCCCAGGATTCTGAGAAAAGATGGATCTAATCCTGGGAGACTTCTCCCAGTTTCCCAGTATTGGATCCAGCTTTTCCTCAGCACCCAGGTGAAGCGGCAGGAAGGAGAGCAGCGCTGAAAGGCCAGCGGCTGGATGAGCTTCGCTTTGTTTAGATGAGCAAATCACTCATCTCTAATTCTACCCAACTCTCCATTTACTGATATGCCCCCCTCAAACCTAATAAGGAACCTCCTTTAGGCCTGCACACATTTGCCGCTGTCTGGCCCTTTGGAGAACATACTGCCTGCTGTTCTTTACTCATTGGTCCAGCATTTGTTGCCCACTACAGCTTCTTCAAATGAGCTTGAGCTGCACATCTTAAAACCCCAGTCTGCTTTAAAAACTTGGAAGAGACCTTGTTGATGCAGTATATCCACCCTGCTTGTTGCGGTGCTTAGTGTTGCCATGGTGTGTGACCCGTGACACCAAACTGTCTTCCATAGCCTCCTTATATCAGACCTTGGCTGTTCCGTTTTAAGCCTCTGAAACAGCTGTGTGTGTGTTTGAGTCAATGACTCAACCTACATAGGAAAAAGATGGTCATTATAACCTGTTTGGTATGATTGGTTAATAAAACACCTGACTATAGTTCTACAAAGTCCTTGATTGTGCAGGTGTCCCTTTATTTTTGAAACCATTCTTGCTTTGCAGCATTTTTTCCACAACTGCCTAAAACATTATGGGGGAGATTTATGAAAGGATGTAAATATACACCTGGTGTAAACTGCCCACAGCAACCAATCACAGCTCCTCTTATATTTTACCAGAGCTAAAAGCTGAGCTGTGATTGGTTGCTGTGGGCAGTTTACACCTGGTGTATATTTACACCCTTTCATAAATCTCCCCCTATATATATGTATGCACAGTATATAATACTGTGTCTGCATGTTGTATGTAAAAAGATGTATAGTCTATAGATACATAAATAATACCAATATAATACTACCTCTATATGCTATGTACAGTATCACCTTAGATTATAACAGAAATCAAGGCAGAGTGCAAAATCCACCAAACTCCAAAAACCAACTGTGCCTATTGGGCCCCACTAAGTTATAATAGATCTAATGGGTGTGGCGTCCATCATTTTACTGGAATAACATCACTGCATGCTGTGCATTTCTTAGCGTCTACGTGGACACGGTTTTTTTTATCCGGCTATAACCAATGTTTGCAGCTGGTCTGCAATCTTAACTTTGATATGTTTGAATGACATTTCAAACGTATTTATAATGACAGCACTGCTTTAAATGTTTGTTTTAGCTTTTCGTTATTTACACTGACAAGAAAAAGGGTAACAAGGTTTTGAATTTTTGATTTTCGGATTCCATATCTCCCCATACACTATAGCTTTGAATGTGAGAGTACCATTGTTTTCTAGAGAATCATCTTGACTATTTAATATTAATCTAAATAATCTATAATTTAACATGTAACTATTTAGCATATGCTAGCATAAGTTAACATTTAACAGGGTCTGTTACATAGCAACAGTGCACAGCAATGGACGCTGTTTAACTGCCGACCGCCGAGCTGCATTCAGGGCGTTCTTGCAGACGATACCTCTGTATTGGCTGCAGGGACGTTTTTTTTCTTTCTATTGATTTGCGTGCACCGTCGGTTGTGCCCGCAAATCAATTAGCCATTCACTTCAATGTAACATGCATCTGCCGATGCACTTTACATTGTGTAAACAGCTATTATTTCCAGACGCTTTTTACAGAACAACGTCCAGAAATAATAGGCAGCTACATTATTTTAACGCCCATTTTAAAGAACAATATATGAACACAGCATGCGGCATTGCATTGACTTCAATGCAGCACCGCCCCTGCAGTAAAGTACGGACGCTGATTCCATTGCAATCAGCGTCTGATCTTTACATAAAAATTACGTAGTGTGAACCTAGCTGTATAAAGATTCTTATACAACTGCATTGTTAGTGTTGTGCTCCTTGTAATCTTTTTCTTCTTTGTATACTACAAATTCCAACCTGTTCTCACATTTCCTAATAGGTAAGTGTGTTATTAGGTCTTTTAGATTAAGGGGCAGCCATGAAGAAGATTTCCCAAGGAAAGAGAAATAGCATCATCCAGCTCATCAATATCAGTCTCTCAGCCAAGAAAATTGCCAGATTGCTACATGTTAGTATCTTTGAGCTATTGTATTATTAAATAAAAATTTGTATGGTGCTATGCTGACTTTTAATGTACAGTTTTCTTATGGAAAGTGTTCTATTAAAGGGGAACTCCACATAAAGAAAACTTGTTTTCTATTGAAAGTACATTAAAAGTCAGAGACTGACCTATCACTTGTGCAGCTTGTTCAACTGCACAGGGGCCCAGGCCAATAGAGGGGCCCGCCAGGCTCAGACTCTAAAGTGTCAGCTCAGCATGGTACATGTCTGTAGTGGGCCCCCCAGGCAGTATCAGCACCCAGGAAGTGCGGGTCCCATGCTCCTGTGGGGCCCACTTAGTGACCGGATGCTGTGCCCGGTCAGGGCTGGTTCTCCTCTTTCCTCCTCTACTGCATGCTGCTAACACCCCCTCCTGTACTCCACTGTCTGGCATACCTTGTATGAGGAGGAGAGGAGGGAGAGCATGTGATGACAGGGGCTGAAGGGATCCTGCAGGGTTATGGCTGCCAAGGACAGGACTGTGAAGAGGAGCAACGGCAGCAGCTGAGTGAGGGATTATTGTCAGTGTGTCTTTTAGGCTGTTGGAAGTTGTAAGATAGAGGGTGGACTATGTAAGAGAAAGCACAGAGCCCCCGATTTCCCTCTCTGGTGCTGCAAGGTTTATTGTAAGTTTATGCCTTTTTAGCCAATATCTGTGCCTCCCTCCCCACTGCAGCATGGTTGTTTTTCTCTTTCATCTCCCCCCTAAGCAGCCACATACAGTACATGTCTCCTACCTGTGCAGTCACTTACAGTACATGTCTCCCACCTGTGCAGTCACATACAGTACATGTATCCCACCTGTGCAGCCACATACAGTACATGTCTCCTACCTGTGCAGCCACATACAGTACACGTTACAGGTAGTAACTGTGTGTTGTGTGGTATTACAGGTAGAGAATATAGTGTGCTGTGTGGTGTTACAGGTAGAGAATACAGTGTGCTGTGTGGTGTTACAGGTAGTAACTGTGTGCTGTGTGGTGTTACAGGTAGAGAATACAGTGTTCTGTGTGGTGTTTCAGGTAGAGAATACAGTGTTCTGTGTGGTGTTTCAGGTAGAGAATACAGCGTGCTGTGTGATGTTACAGGTAGAGAATACAGTGTGCTGTGTGGTGTTACAGGTAGAGAATACAGCGTGCTGTGTGGTGTTACAGGTAGTAACTGTGTGTTGTGTGGTGTTACAGGTAGAGAATACAGCGTGCTGTGTGGTGTTACAGGTAGTAACTGTGTGTTGTGTGGTGTTACAGGTAGAGAATATAGTGTGCTGTGTGGTGTTACAGGTAGAGAATACAGTGTGCTGTGTGGTGTTACAGGTAGTAACTGTGTGCTGTGTGGTGTTACAGGTAGAGAATACAGCGTGCTGTGTGGTGTTACAGGTAGAGAATACAGTGTGCTGTGGGGTGTCACAGGTAGAGAATACAGCGTGCTGTGTGGTGTTACAGGTAGAGAATACAGTGTGCTGTGTGGTGTTACAGGTAGAGAATACAGCGTGCTGTGTGGTGTTACAGGTAGTAACTGTGTGTTGTGTGGTGTTACAGGTAGAGAATACAGCGTGCTGTGTGGTGTTACAGGTAGTAACTGTGTGTTGTGTGGTGTTACAGGTAGAGAATATAGTGTGCTGTGTGGTGTTACAGGTAGAGAATACAGTGTGCTGTGTGGTGTTACAGGTAGTAACTGTGTGCTGTGTGGTGTTACAGGTAGAGAATACAGCGTGCTGTGTGGTGTTACAGGTAGGGAATACAGCGTGCTGTGTGGTGTTATAGATAGAGAATACAGTGTGCTGTGTGGTGTTACAGGTAGAGAATACAGTGTGCTGTGTGGTGTTACAGGTAGTAACTGTGTGCTGTGTGGTGTTACAGGTAGAGAATACAGCGTGCTGTGTGGTGTTACAGGTAGAGAATACAGTGTGCTGTGGGGTGTCACAGGTAGAGAATACAGCGTGCTGTGTGGTGTTACAGGTAGAGAATACAGCGTGCTGTGTGATGTTACAGGTAGAGAATACAGAGTGCTGTGTGGTGTTACAGGTAGAGAATACAGTGTGCTGTGTGGTGTTACAGGTAGAGAATACAGTGTGCTGTGTGGTGTTACAGGTAGAGAATACAGCGTGCTGTGTGGTGTTACAGGTAGAAAATACAGCGCTGTGTGGTGTTACAGGTAGAGAATACAGTGTGCTGTGTGGTGTTACAGGTAGAGAATGCAGTGTGCAGTGTGGTGTTACAGGTAGAGAATACAGTGTGCTGTGTGGTGTTACAGGTAGAGAATACAGTGTGCTGTGTGGTGTTACAGGTAGAGAATACAGCGTGCTGTGGGGGTGGGAACACAATGCAATAATAAAGTACAGCAAAAAATGCAAAAAATTCTGTAACACAAATGAAACTGCAATGTGTGAACAGCCTAGATGTTCTGCAACAGATTTGGGTGGGGAATAGGCAGGGGGGAGGACTGTGATGAACAGCTGAGGGAAAGCATTGTATTCTGGAACCAGTACTGCATTCTGGGAACTGCTCAACCAGGAAGTACAGAAACACAATACAAAACAACAAAAAAAACACACAACACAAATGGATTTTTTGTAGTTTCAAAACTGGCATAGATAGGTAAGTAATGCTTCTGCAGAAGTAAGTAATGCTTCTGCAGAAGTTTCATTGTGAGCATAACCTTACAAGAACAGTTTGAGGCATTACTATATCTGCTTGTTTGGAGACAGTGTAATAATCCTCATGACTCTCTATCCCTTAATAAGCTAAGAGACTGTAAGTATACAGTCAGGCAGGTTAAACTGACATCAAAGCCATAACTGTGTGGCAGGAGCTGCATAATCATGATCAGTAATTGTGATGAGAGTTTCTGTCTCCGCCTTGTGGAGAGCTTGTGTGAAGCAGTTCCTGCAGTTTGAATATACAGGAAGTTTGGCTGAGATAGTAATTTCATTGAGAGCACAGGAACACATGTATTATTCAGGGGGTCACCATAAGATAACATGACCCAACTAAGGAAAATGATTCCATGAATTTTTAGATAAAAAGGAACAACTAAATCAGTTAATACCAACTAAAGAACACACCACTTCCTGCAGGACATACAGCAGCTGATAGGTACCGGAAGAACTAGAGATTGGTTTTCGTTTCTATCTCCTCACCTTTTTTCACTCTTCTATCTACAGAGCTATGTGATAACTTGTTTTTGCTGGAGCAATTGTACTTTCTAATAATGTTCTTTATTTTTCTATAAAGTATACAGCCCCCCCCCCCCAACTACCAAAAAAAACCTTCCACAAAAATAATGAGGCTCTTGGTTATCATTTAAAAATGGTGTAAACTACCCCACCACGTTAAGGTGGCCTAATACACAGGACAGTCCTACACTGTACTATGACCTCTCCGTGGCATAAAATACGCCTATGCTCTGGGCATGCAAGATCTGTCTTATACCGGCATTTTCAAATGGTAACCAAGAGTTTCATTATTTTTGTGGAAGTTTTTTCTGGCAGTTGGGGGGGGGGGGGGCGGCTGCTTTTAATTATTTTCATGTCTGTAGTGGGTCTACATCTTGCCATTGCGGTGAGCTGTTGCATTTTTTTGTGTGTTTGCAACTTCAGCCATAGCAACGTGCTCCTGCCTAGTGTGAATGGTGTTCTAGGAGAGGTGACCAAATTTGTCTTTTTTTTCTGCGTTCCAGATGGGGGAGTGGCTGCCTCTACTTGGTCGTGCACTCCGCCTTTCCCACCCAGGTGGTGTAATTACTTGTGCCGGTATAAGACAGATCTTGCATGCCCAGAGCATAGGCATATTACATGCCATGGAGAGGCCATAGTACAGTGTAGGACTGCCCCGTGTATGAGGCCACCGTAACGTGGTGGGGTAGTTTACACCATTTTCAAATGGTAACCAAGAGCATCATTATTTTTGTGGAAGTTTTTTTGGCAGTTTGGGGGGGGCTGCTTTTAACTATTTCCATGTCTGTAGTGGGTCTGTATCTTGCCATTGCGGTGAGCTGTTGCATTTTTTTGTGTTTTTGTGTGGATACCATTATTCTTGTCAAAGTTTTAAACAATTATCTAATCCACTACAGGATTTAATCAATGTACCCCCCCCCCATTGTTTTTAATTTTCAGGAATAAAGGTATGTTATACTTAACCCCTTCATGACCGAGGTCATTGATGCCCAGATGTCCGGGCCAAATTAATGCAATGTTTCTCCCCACCTTGTAAGAGCCATATTGCTTTTTATTTTTCCACCTACAGGGCTGGTTGGGGTGTCATTTTTTGCACCACAATCTCTAGTTTTTATTAGTATCATATTGGTGTAAGAGAAAAATTTGGATTGCTTTTTATTATTTTTTCCCGATATCTCATATAATTTTTTTTAAAAATCAGCAACCCTGGTGTTTTCTTTTTTTCGTTTACGCCGTTCACCTTGCAGGAACAATAATGTTATGCTTTAATACAGGGATGGGGAACCTTCAGCCCTCCAGCTGTTGCAAAACTACTTCCCATCATGCCTGGACAACCAAAGTGAAAGCCACATATTTTTTTTAAACATATTATTTTTATAATGGGCACAGAGGTATTTTAAACTTTTATTTGGGCGGGGTTCATAAGTTGTTTTTTTTAATTCTTTTTAAAACTTATTTTTTATTTACACTTTTTTTACACTTATATTTTACTGTAAAACGTGCAATCATTAGATTGCGTATAGTGATTTATGCTATGCCATAGCAGGGGATAGATCAGTGTTATCGGCGATCTGTGCATAGAGCCTGCCTACTCTATACATAGATGGCCAATCCAACAGGACAGAGGTAAGTGTCTTACCCCCACCTGTCTGTACATGCTCAGTCAGTGACAGGTGCTTGTCCTGTCATGTGGAATCGCAGCTGCCTGTCATTATCCTCTGTCCTGGACACACTGATGTGTGTGGCACTGCTCTCACTGCATAGGTCCCGCTCGCATAAGTCAGGAACGTATATATATACGCTCCTGCTGCACAGGGCATGTGCAGCAGGAATGTGTATATATATATATATATATATATATATATATATATGTATTGTTGACGTGAAGGGTTTAAGCACAGATTTAGATTCCTTAGCATATACTCTATCAGAAATATATGTCACATGCATCCCTTCACGTCATTCATTTATTCAGGTGCATCCATACTTTTATAGAAACATAGAAGATTGTCGACAGAAAAAGACCACTGGGTGCATCTAGTCTGCCCTTTTAGTATTTCCCTTCTTATTATCTTAGGAAAGATATATGTTTATCCCAGGCAGGTTTAAATTCTGTTATTGTAGATTTACCAACCACATCTGATGGACATTAATTTCAAGCATCTACTACTCTCAGTAAAGTAATATTTTCTCATGTTGCTTCTGATTTTTCCCCCAACTAACCTCTAACTGTGTCCTCTTTTTTTTTTTTTTTTTTTTTTTTAACTAAAAACATTTCCCTTAACATACTTTCTGTTTCGATCATGTCCCCCCCCCCCCACCACCTTCTTTCCTCCAGACTATACAGATTCAAATCTTAAGTCTTTCCTGACATGTTTTATACCTGACACTCTCTACCATTTTTGTAGCCCGTCTTTGGACCCGTTCTTATTTATTAATATCTTTTTTTAGGTGAGGTCTCCAGAACTAGACACAGTATTCCAGACGGGGTGTTACTAAAGCTCTATACAGCGGGATCACAAATCACAATCTCCCTCCTCCTACTGGTTATACCTCTAGCTATACAGCCAAGCATAGGATTAGCTTTCCCTACAACCACCAACACACACTGGTGACTCGTTCTAAGGCTGTCAGAAATCATTATCCCTAAATCCTTCTCTTCTGAAGTCTTTGCCAACACAGAACTGCTGATATAATAGGTTGATATAATAGATTGGATGAATCTGGGAAGATTAGTTTACCCGTCATTTTGGTGTGCTTGATTCATTGTCCATAACTCATGTGGTCACGAGTAATGTTTCTATGCTACCTAAAGTGATAGGTGTGAAATATGCGATATGGGGTTTGTCCAATCATTCACCCTTATCCACATACAGAGGTTGGACAAAACAACTAAAACACCCCTATTCCAGTACAACTCTTCCTTACACTGGTCCTCACTGGTAACACCCCATTTATTTGCAGTCTTGTAACTTATATAACTGGTGGTAAACTTTATTGCTTGTGCTGTTTGTTTTAGGGGTGTTATTTGTCAGGCCTGACAGAGTTCTAAAGGGGAATGACTGTTGGTGGGTGCCTGGTAGGGGCATCTGTGACTCTAGTTCATGAGTTAATGAGCATGTCAAGGTCTCCAGTTACCTTGATCACAGCTCAGTATGCGAAGACCGTCAAAACATCTGCAGTCAGAAATAGTTGAGGTCACAAGTTCAAAGCTTGATGAAAGAGACAGAAGAGCTCTTTATTGAATTATAGCCAAATAATTCTTGCACAATTGATTAAAAGAACTTACATACTGCATTGGCTTAACATTTACTTTATCAATCTGAGATACTTTGTTCATGGTTTGTACTATTAGGGCTTGTCAGATTTGATGCACCAAGACCCACATTTAATTTAATGCAATCTGTATCTTATGCATGTAAACAGGCTTATGCAACTTGTTCAAATAAAAAAAAAAAAATGTAACCCAATTTTCATTTTTGCGCTTTCGTTTTTTTCTCCTTGTGCTTTAAATGCCATAGCGCTTGCATTTTTTTTTTACCTAGAGACCTGACATCAGCCCTTATTTAAAGTTCCTTAAAATTGCTGTATGACTATGCTTATGATACTTTTATTTTTTGGTCTATGGGGCTGTGTAAAATGTGTTATTTTTTGCACCATGATCTGTACTTTCTATCGGTACCTTGTTTGTGTTTATGCGACTTTTTATTGCTTTTTATTACAATTTTTCTGGATTTGATGCGACCAAAAATGTGCAATTTTGCACTTTGGAATTTTTTTGTGCTTACGCCATTTAACGTGCTAGATTAGGAATGTGATCATTTAATAGATTGGGCGATTATGCATGTGGCAATACCAAATACGTTTGTTTATTTTTTTATTTATAACATTGGAAAAGGGGGTGATTTAGAATCTTATTAGGGGAGGGGATTTTTTTTCTTTATAAATAAAAAACAATTTTATTTTTAACTCACTTACTAGAAGTTTGCCTGGGTTTATCTGGGTTTAGGGTTATTCCCCCTGGGGGACTTTTTATATTACTACATTTATCTCTCATTGAGATCTATGCAGTACATATTTACTGCATAGATAAATTAGATCAGCAATCTATTGCTCTGGCCTGTTGCAGCCAAGAACAATAGATTGCCGAGCTGGGATCAGCACCATTATGGGGCAGACCCCTGGCCGGAGCAGATGGAGGGGCCCCTCCTCCGTGATCGTGTCGCACGGGGGGGGGGCGATCCCCCCCACTAGACCACAGGGGAAAAGCAGCCATTTAAATGCAGCTGTCAGCTTTGACAGCTGCATTTAATGCCTAATTAGCGGGCACGGCAATCGGACTGTGCACATAGCAGCCAGGATCGCGGTGGTTCAGAGCGGGGTCGCTGCGCAGCCCTCCTCTGAACTTCCCTAGCGGCACCAGGGTGTACATGTATGCGTCTTTAAGGGGTTAATTATGAAAGATTCCACTTAAAATCTACTTTGTCTTGCAAAAATTAAGCCCTACTTTTTAGAAGGTGAGGAGGGAAAAAACACAAGTGAGACCATTTTTGATTCATCACAAAAGGAGGAATGCCTCGAATAGTGCAGTGGGCTAGGTTGTTTATGTAGTGTCTAGGCAGGCACAAACTAAATGGGGATGATGGGTTGAGTATGGTGGGGTGGGGAATGTTAGGTTCAGGAGAGGCTTGGATTAGAATTGAGGGGTCGAGATCAGGTGAGCATTATAAGTAGGGTTAGGCAGGGCACAATTATGTGACCGGATAAAATTTCATAGTCCTGCCTACCTAATAGTTGGGTTTTTCCTGTATTAGTGGTCATGTATATGACATTTGGGGGATGAGGAAAACAAGCAGTTTATTATTTTGCATTTTTAAAAATTTCACTTGTTTTAGCATTAAGCATCTCCCATTTAAGTCCTCCTAGGGGATTATTATAGGCAGTCATTAGATTGCTTATACTTATCAATGCTATACTGTTGTTTAGCATTGACCAGTTAGATTATTGCTCTGCCAGTCTAAGTAATAATTAGATGTTGCACACTCATAGGTTGCTAAAGTTGTTCTCACAGCTGGTCTCATGAATGCTTGATTGGCAATAAATCGGGTGACAAGGGCAGGCCAAGGAAGTGCTGCAATATGGCAGTGACATTCCTGGGAAACTCTTGCTGTGTGGGTGAACATTATCCTGCTGAAAAATGCCAGTTGGAATCCCTGCCATGAGAGACAACATATGTGGCCACAAAATGTCCTGCATCTATTGCTGAGCTCTTAGTGTTCCATGTGTTACCACTAGAGATTACCAACTGACAAAAGTGGTGGTGACATCATCATACCAGAACTTGGGGCAACATGTCATCCAAAGCAAAGGGAGAAGTTACTCTCTATGAGACCTCCACACTAGAACCATCATCAGATCCAAGACAGATGCATCTCTAAAGACAATACAGTTCCAAGCCGTTGCAGTCTAAGTTTCTCATTGAATGTTGGTCGATCACATAATCCTTTACTGGTGGTCTGTTTGGGCCACCTGGATCCTCTTTGTCATTTGTGCCTGCCCTTCTGTATACCTGAGAAAAATCACGGCATTCAAAAAGTGGGTTGCTAGTGAAGAAAAGTTTTATTCCACTGTCAGCAAGAATATATTCCAACCAGAGAAGTAATGTCAAGTCAAGGCAAAATGTCCACAACAGAGAATAGAGTAAGGCAATGTTTCGGTCAATCCCTGACCTTTAGCAAGACATGGTAACTGTGTGTCAGAAGGCTCCACTACAGCCACCAGACATGCTCCCTCCATATCTTCTACCACATTTTTCTACTGCATGCCCTCATATGACCACTGATGTGAACACCTTACAGCTTTGTCAGAATGGCATAGATAGTGCGTAATTCACCCAAAGGGCCATCCTGCTTCTTCTGGTCCAATGATGCACATCCTCTTAAATACTGTCAACAGGGGGAATGTTTTTGAGTGTATTGTAGAGGCATGTGTAGCAGTCATTGATCTCTCCCTAGACAGCCTTTGCATAGGGCAATGGGGGAAGCACTTTTGTGGCAAGACCAGGTGTCGAACCAAAGACATTGCTTCATGCCGTGTTGCAGCAATCTGACATTACTGTATAGTATGCATTATATTTTTTTCCAATTAGTGTATTATGTGTAAGTTCAAAAAAGGACTATGGGGAACATTTACCAAGAGCTGACTTTTTTTTTTACACTGAACTTAAAAAAATTTTTTTTACCGAGTTTGCTGTATTCGATGTGATCAATGAATTTATCAAGAGGCGCATCCTTGATAAATGTGCAATTTGCAACAACGGCCATGATTTATGCTAAACATACATTGTATTGGAATGAATGGAATCCTTTCCGAAGGGTATACACATTGTATACGCTCCGGCCGGGATTTCATCCGGCCGCACAAAAAACTGACATGTCAGTTTTGTGCAACCACTATTCACTGAATAGTGGCCGCACAGCGATGCATTGTGTGCAACGGTGAATTAGGATGCGGACATACACGTGTGCTCCCGCATTCGAATACACCAGAAATGAAGATCATCCTGCCGGTACTGCAACATAGCCTTAAAGGAATGATCCAGATAAAAACAAAAAAACAGCATCCTTCTTCCAGAAACCAGTCCTCAGATTGTGTGTGGCATTGCAACTCCATTAATTTTAGTGAAACTGAGCTGCAATATCACACACAAACCGAGGACAAGGGTGGCGCTGTTTCTGTAAGAAAGCAGCTATGGTTTTACTTCTGGATGACTGATTTAATGAACATCACAGACTATACACTACATTATGTGCATCAGTTATGCTTTTGTTTACAAAATTAGCCTTATTTTCTGGTGTTATAACCAAGATTTAAAACCTCTGCTAAACTACAATATGCACATCTGACTATCACATTATGGTATGTGCAATTCTGAAGGGAATCTGCCATCTGATTTCACCAAAAATCCAAATCTGCAATGATCTAACATAGAATGAACTTATGCAGGGTACAGTACAGTAGGGTGCAGTGTATTATAGGAGCTCAGCTAAGCTCTTGTTGATGTATCTGTCATCAGGTTTTCATTTTAGTCTAGTAGCAACCGCAGACTGTAACTTGATGCCAGTACAAGACAAGTCAGCAATGTATTTACAAGTTGCCCTTCATTTTATGTAATTGTTTCTAGATATTATGTTTAACGTTCTGCTCGGGGTGAATTTAGGCTATAAAGACAAATAAATGCAGAATAATTAGACGTGTAAACTAAAGTAAACTATCCGAACACAGATAAATGTGAGAAATGTAAAACTGTATGTCCCTTCATGAGTTTCTAGGTTGAGTTTTCCACTTTTTTTTTTTTAAATAATTCTTCTTTTCTCAAAAAGAACTTAACTTCTATGAACAGAACTGAATTGGCTGATGGTTCAGAACTGGCTGGGGTGGTTAGCAGAGCAGTTTTACAAAAAAAAAAACAAACAATATTCCAGATATTCCTATTACATTTAGGCCTTATGCACACGTTCAGTATTTTTTTCAAGTACGTAGATTCCTCCCGCTGTCCACCTGTACAATCCGCAAAAAATTACAGATCGGGAATATGTAGTGCATCCGTATTTCTGTAAATGCTTTTTTTTTTTCCAACATGTCAATAATAACTTATCCGTATTTTTTACTGAAATACGGATTCTAAACAGGTTACAGTCCATGAAAAATAGCGGCTAGATTGATTTCAATTAGAGGATCCGTAAAGAAATTTAGTCCGCACTAGCACATGTCTTTTTTTTTCAGCATTGGCTTGTGTCCTTGTAATCTACTGATAGTGTGAATAGCCCAATAGACAACAAAGTGCACTAACTTAAATACCGAAATACGGATCCATAGATTATGGGACATGTGAATAAGGCCTTATTCTCATCCTCCAATTTGATACTATTAATAAATATATAGAAATAGCCTGTGTTTCCCAGGATATCAGCCATGAACCCATCTGCCTCCTCATAATCTTGCATCTGGTTACAAGAGAACAGACTGCAGCCGGAGCTGGCCCACTCTGCCTTCTCTATAGCAGGACACAAAAGTGGAACATTTATTAAGATTGGCATATTGATGCACAGGTCTTAACTCAAGTCCTATTCATCTCAATGATTCTAGAAATCTGGTGCAGAGAGAGGAAAAGCCCCATTTGCAACATGCTGTGCCCCTTGCCTGCCCCCCTGGCAAGTATATCAATATTTTGTGCCTGTTTTCAGGGTCTGCACTTGGCACAGCTTTCATAGATTCCCTTCAAAGTTTGTAAATGTCTGCTCCTCAGTCATTTAGGGGATTATTTAAAAAAAAATGCACAGCTACTTTCTTGCAAATAGAGCAACATACCTCTTCCCTGGTTGTGTGTGGTTTCACAATTCAGCTCCATTCACTGGAACTAGGATGCAATAACAACCCCAAACAGAGAACAGGAGAGCTGCTGTTTGTGGAAGAAAGCAGCTGTGTTTTCCTAAGCCTGGGTAACCCCTTCAAACAGATCGAAGGTCAATTAACCCATTTCCTTTGTAGGATTTCTATAAGACTGTTCCCGGAACATGCAGATAATCCTGCAAACGGACAAACAGTGTAGTTAAGTTAATCCTGTTACCATTGATCATCCATTTTTACATATACTGTTCTTTTAAGAGCATTTACACCTAAAACTAAAAATGAATATGATCCATTTGCAGAGTTAAAAGATTGTAATCGTCTTTATGCCAGAGGTCCAGGCCACACATCTTTCCCTCAATTCTGACATGTCTTCCACTTCTTTCAATGGTAAAAAACATCTCCATAGTATAACACAGCCACCAACATGCATGAAAGAAAGAAAAGGAAAGAAAAAAAGATGGAAGAAAAAAACTGATACTATATTAGAAAGCAGAAAAAATAGCAATGTTACAGATATACCTTATACTAACACATTTTATATTCAGGTCTCTTCATCAGGAATGATATGACAGAATAGAAACACATACACTATTGTGACTGAATAACCGGCTGTATGTCTGAGACTAGACAGTGCCTATGTCTTTGACCAGTACTCACTCCGATTACATGGATTCAGTTCGACTGCGAGGCATGTAGTAAGATTCCAGGGATTATTGCAGGTAGAAATGCTCAGTACAGTATGTGAGAAGGATGACAGCATGCCAGGGTTGTATATAGGTTCAGAGCACACGTGAAAATGCAAGATGGATTGTACCAGCAGGGAGAGGGGCATTGCTATTATATCACAGCTAGGGTAGAGGGAAACAGGAGGGCTAAACCTAAAAAAAGCAAATACATAGCAAAGCAGTACAACAGATACACGACAATGAATATAATCAAGTCGTGGGTCAGAGTATTCCCCACCTAAAATCTGTACTATAAATGTCTGAACAATGTTTTAGTATGAAATCCAGAAGAAAGTGAAACTTGAACCCTGAAACTTGAAACTTTAAAAATAAAAAATAAAAATAGTGAAAAGAAAAAGAAAACGCAAACAATAATCAGCGAACAGTCCATGTTGCGGAAAAGTCTTAATATTTGTAATCCACAAAATAGAAAAGTGTAGGAAGAAAGTTCAAACATCCCATCTTTACACTGAGGAAGCCACATTTTGCTAACAACCCATGTAGCAAGCCACAGGTATGGTAAAGCGCTTTGGAATAAGTTGGCACTAATTAAATAAAAAAAACTATTATTTTTAATTGATAGGGTTGGGTGTTAATTGGACAGATTGACATTCCTTGACATACTATCTCCTGGATGATATACCTCTTGTTGTACACACCAGATGATAACTTCTTTGGCATGTTCAATGTCTACAGCTGTAGGGTGTTCTTTAAAAATATGCCAGCCATTGCACTCTGTTGATGTGTCCTTGCAAAACAGTGAGTGATGTGAATTAGTGGATTGATGGCTCACACAATGGATGAGGAGAAATAATAGTCGAGAAACATCCAAAGTGGTATGACTTCAGTGGTATGACTGATTTTCTTGTCATTCGGATTTATTTGATCTTAGACAACATTGTCAGTAGTCAAACAGGGATCTTCACATAGGAACTTTAGAGAGCAGTCGGTGGAAGTTTCCCATGTCAGTTAGGTTAAGTTCAGGGTAAGGTAATACCATTGTTCAGGAGCTAAGAAACGAATACTTTTTTTGTTTTGTTTTTCACTTTGTTGCTTATATAACCGAGCATGACTCTACTGCCTGTGTAGAACAAAATCAAACCAATTGCAATGTTCATTTTGTCTCTGATCAATTCTGCTATTTCATCTGCAACCACAGCTAGTCTTGAAGTTTTGGTATGGAATGTACCGTTCTAGGGTTAGTTTGGCCTTTCCTAGGACAAATCCATGGTAATGCTCTTTCTAGTATACTGTCTTAGGAGTATCTTGCCTTGAATTGTAATGGAGCTATAAAATTAAAAAGTTCATGAATGTTCATGTCAGATAAAATTGCTCATTTGGTTAATAAAAGTTTGCCACCCATTTGGATGTTCAACAGCAGCCTAAAGATGTTTTCATAGGATGAGCGTCAAAACTAAAGTCCAGGTCTTTTCTGTTGATCGTTCAAATTTAAAGGCCTTCATTGCCTCCTGGTTCTTGGAAATAAATTTGTAAAGTCTGAGGCCTACTACAGATAGCATCTACTGTTCTGAAGAAGAGATCAATCATAATAAGCCCTGCCCCTGTTGATATGTCCTGTCCCCTCGGGTACACCTTGCCACCTGCTGGAAAATCCATAGTCTCATCTTCTTGGGTTGTCCTTCTCAGCAGGGACTGGGCTGTTGCCAAAGACATTTACTTTCATCTGGCAATCTATGACCTCCTTGTTGACATTGTACTCCTTGTCCCACAGGAACCTGTGAGAGCTTCTGTCATCATTCTTATCAACGAAGAACTGAAACATCTGCTGGATGTCGATCAGTTCTACAATAGGCTCTTGATGAAGATTAGGATGTCCATGGGGCTATTGTTTAGATTACCAGACTGACCAGAGGACCAGATTGTTGAGAGAGATAACTTCATATTGAGATCTGAAATCAACCACAACTCTGATTGGATCAGGCTTGTGAGGGTAATACACATCATAGGATGGAAGATCCTGGCATTCTTCTCCTTCCTTTAGTGGTGGTGCAGGTTCTGCTTGATCTCCATCAAATATCTTGTGCAAGAAGTCTACAAAGTTTCTCGTTTTCTCTTGAGGGTGCATTTAAAAAAGCGAAGACTAGTGACTGCTTACTACAGATTGTTTGGTAGATTTGTTCTTGTAGAATGGAAGGGCAATAGTGCTAAACAGCTGTTGGAATCATCTTGAGTGATTCACTTATCCATAACCTTGAGAAATCCTCTATCTTCTCCAGCCGTTGCCAACTCGCTGTCATCACTTGTTGTATTGTACACTGTTGATCCAAGGCTGTCATACAGGAAAGTGTTTGTGTTATCTTGCTGGTCTTGCTGACACTTATTGTTGTTCTCTCGCACCTGGTAACGATGTAGGTATGGCTGAAAATAAGGGCTGCAAACATTTGTCAAGAGGTGTGTCTTGAATAAGGAAATCTTGGCAGGCAGCCTTATCCTGTTTGTACAGACATTGCCTGTAATAACCCAACCTAAATCGAGGCACTGGGCAGATGCAACATGTGATCCATTAATTTATTGGCGTATTTGGTGCAACCTGAGAATGTCTACTCTTTCCTATAACCCTTAGATGAGGATGCTGGAGAGCAGCTTGTGATGTAGGAATCTCCCCTCTGTTGGTGGCATTTGTTTGAGGTATCTCTAGATTGTCCTTAATATAGTATACTATAAGTTCACAGTTTTTTCTCCCTAAAACCTCTGTAATGCCACTGCAAGTACCCAAGTATATGGGTAAGAATCTCTCTGTCACCTTCAACCCACCCTCCTTAAAACCCTAAACTAAAGTCATCTGTAAGCAGGATAAAGGATGCTGAATCCAAATCTGTAATTTTTAGCTTTCTACTCCTTTGTAATTCACCATTGTAAGTCTACATACTGGCATGTTGATGCATAGAGAGGACTACTTAGCTCAAGGATATAATGGAGAGGACTTACTTAGACTACTTCAAATGTGGCCTTATAGCTAAGGAATTCAAGAACATAGAAAAATAAGAATTGCTGATATGGAATCAGCATTGTATACTCTACTGATGTATAATCTACTGATAACCTAAGTTTAGCAAGTTTTTTTAAGGTGACAGTCCCTTTAAGTTAACCCCTAGACGATCCCAGATGTACTGGTACGCCAGGGCCACCTGTCACCAGACTACCCTCGGCGTAACAGTACGTACAGACTGCATTAACCGCTATGAAGCGAGCTCAGGAGAATGCACAATTGTCCGATCTATTAAAATATAACAATAGTGTTCCCGTACGGTCAACTGCGTAAACGAAAAGAGGGGGGAAAATGCTGGGATTGCTGATTTTTTGTTTTACATTATATATATATATATAATAAAAGGTGATCAAAATGTCTGATCTTCACAAAAATGGTATTAACAAAAACTAGAGATCATGGCAAAAAAACATGACATCCCATACAGCCCCATGGGTGAAAAAATAAAATAGTTATAAGAGTAACAATAGGGCCATTTTAATAATAAATAAATAAATAAATAAAAAGCTTTAAAGCTTAAAAGGAAAAAAAAATTTAAATCTATGTAAACTCGCATATCGTTGTGTACGGACTGACCTATGGAATAATGGTATCATGTTTCTTTTTATGTAAAGTGCATTACTTAGACACAGGAACCCTCCAAAGTTACAAAATTGCATTTTCCCCCAATTTCACCAATTTATGTTTTCATTAAAAAGTACACTCGTTCCAGAAAAAAACAAGCCATTACATGGCCCTGTAGAAAAATGAAAGTGCTATAGTCATAGAAAGCGAGAAGGAAAAAACGAAAATGCAAAAATGAAAATTGGCGCAGTCATTTACACTATTTTGGGCTGGGTCATGAAAAGGTTAAACAGATCAGGGTGTTCTGATCTTGTAAATGATCTGTTACTCTGGTCGTTTAAGATGATCTTTTTGGCTGACTTTTGGGCATATGAACAAAAATACCTACAGCATACGAAAACCACAGCTTGCTGCATTTTTTAAAAAAAAACTAAAAATGTATTAGAAAAAGTGTTAGTGTATCACTGCATATAATTTGTATTTTCCGGCATATAAGACGACTTGGCATATAAGACGACCCCTGACTATTAAATACATTTTTAGGGGTTTGTCTTATATGCCGGAAAATGTTAACCCCTTACTGACCACAGCAGGGTTTACCAGCTGGGGCCCTGCTGCGGTCAGGCAGGGGTTAACTAAAGCGGGAGGCAGGAACCCCCTCACCGCCAGACTTCTCCTGGCTGCAGGGCCGCCATTGAAGAAGAAAAAACAATGGACTCCCCTGTCACTCGTTCCCCGCAGCTCCTCCTGGCAGCTGCACGTCTCCCCTCATGTTCCCGGCGCAGGCAGCGTGATGCAGAGACACTGCCTGCTCCGGAGGTCCCCGAAGCTCTCCCGAGCAGCCATGTGTCTCATCAGAGAAGCACGGAGACGGGGAGCTGCAGGAGAATGGCAGAGGTGTTGGAAGTCCTAGAATCCTCTACCATTCTCCTGAAGCTCTCCCAGCAGCCGAGCATCTCCATGCTTTTCCGATGAGATGCACAACTGCCCGGGAGAGCTTCGGAGACCTCCGGCGCAGGCAGAGTTTCTGCATCTTGCTGCCTGCTCCTAGAACATGAGGGGAGATGTAGGGCTGCCGGGAATGGGTGACAGGTGAGTTTAATTGTTTTTTTGTTGTTGTTTTTTTTATAGCGGTCGCTGCATACGGTGGGGATGTGTCCATTTTTTAGCTCCCCCACCGTATGTGGTAACCATTCCCGGCGTACAAGACGACCCCCGAATTCTGAACAGATTTTTTGGGGTTAAAAAGTTGTCTTATATGCCTGAAAATACAGTGTATATACAGTATATATCTATATGTGTGTGTGTGTGTTTATATACCGTGCATTTACTCAATGGACATATGCCACTAACATACCACATGCCTCACTAACATACCCACTACATATACACGTGTCATTAACAGAGCAGCTACTTACTGCATGTACCACTGACATACCCACTACACAGATGTGCCACTAACATACCCACTAAATACCACACACACACTACACATACAGCTATACTCACCTGCTTTCTCGGTTGATGGGTCTTGTTGTTTAAGAGCAGGAGCTGGTACTTGCAGGACCCTGTGCCTAAGTTTCCTGCTCCTTCTAAAACCTGCCCTTTGATTTGGTTCCACCTCTCAATGCCCACTATTTTTTTAAGACTTAAAAATTCTCCTTTTATTATCCCTGTAAGAAAGTTGGGGGCCTGTAGAGGAGAAATATCAGGCTGGATGGCTACAGTGTGATGGCTGTTCTTTCCCTGCACCATCCTGTTTGCACTACACAGCCTTCTATACCCTCTGGTTTGCCCAGCTGTGAAGTGCAGGAAGGGCTGTACAGGGGAAGAGAAGACCGGCCCACTCAGCACTGCAGCCCTTCTGGCATTTTCCAGAACTACCAGATGCCCAGTCCGGCACTGGTGTGGGGTGTTGTGCTGACCTTAAATGTGGGTTGCAGGTCACAAAAGAGTCTGTGCCCTGTAATTCTGGGGAAATGTGTGACCTGTCAGGAACACTTGCAGCAATCAGGGGTTCAGTATTTTGACTTAAATTTTTTTTGCACTTTAGAGACTCCTCTGTGTCCATTTTACTCAAATATGTTGTCTCTTTCACTCTGTTGTCTCTTTCACTCCTGCTGATGGCTTATCCATTTAACCTTGCTGTCGCATGGTCACATTGTTTTCTTAAGAGCTTCTATTTCTGTCTTTCTTTGATTTTCACTTGCCTCTATCTCTGCCCCATTGTGCTGCTTTGGCTGCTGCGCTTGCCTTCAAGATTGTGCCATGTGATGTATATTTTGACCTCATAGTGAACGCTGAAATGTGAGATGAGATTACTTAAAGGGGTATAACACTCAAACATAACTTTTCATATGTTGCTGCCCATGGTGAGACTAACTATTCATTCCAGGCTTGGTATCACCTTTTTAGTCTGCTTTCCCTAGTTCTCAGCTGCTGCTTTCTACAGAAAACACAAAAATTTGTGTGTGAGCCTTTTTCTCTCTCTCCCCCCCCCTTCTGAGACAGCTGATGTAAACAAGTCCCTGACTGGCCTTATCTGCAACATTGTAGCTTCTTTGTAATGCTGGGAGGGTTAATCACAGTGAGTTCATTAACAACTTGACCTCAGAATAACCCTCCCAGCAATACAAAACAAAGGAGCCGGTGCTAATCTGGAGTTCGCCGGGGGGGGGACCACTGTAAAAAATAATGTAAAAAAACAGTGCCAGAATGGCTGTTATATAAAAATAAAAGCTATGGGTCTTGGTATGTGGCGACAAGTTTTTAACTGCAAAAAAAAAAAAATTAAAAAAAAAATATTTTTTTTAAAAAATAAAAGTTAATCAAAAATTACACCATTAAAAAGTTACATTTGTCCTGCAAAAAACAAGCCCTCACATGGCTATGTTGATGAGAAATAAAAAAAAAGGTATTTTCTTGGAATGTGACGCTAAAAAAAAGCAAAGAAAATTGCTTAATCACTAAGGCCCAAAATGTGGCCCAAAGTGTCCTCCTCCAAAAATGTCTAATGGAGCAGCGGAATGAACTATAGGGATTAGAGCAGTATTGTGGACAGCTGTGTGTGGAATAGGGAGTGCATTGTGTGAGGTTGGAAGGTAATTCTAATTTTGTTAAAATGTCCTTGGTTTGTAATGTAATCTGTGTAAGTGGAATCACCAAACTGCAACTGGTTGTAACTGCAAACTGACAAAATGCAATAAATCCATCTAGTACCCTATTTACCGTCATTAGGTGGGTTGCAGCTCTATTCACTGAGCGCACCACTATGATTCTGACCTAATAGGACTTAAATCAGCCATGCGGCTTTGTCATTACAGAGCCACAAAGATTCTGACACTCTCCCTGTTCCCGGCATCATATTGATACACAGGGCCGTTTCTAGGTAATTTTAACTACAGGGCGAATCTTGCTAAAAGCGCCCCCCCCCCCCCTCCCCCGTGATCTTGGGGTGGGGGGTGGCGTTTGTTACTAGAAAGAAGCAGTGTGTGTATTATGGCATAGAGCAGTGGTATTCAACCCTTTTCAACTTGAGGCAAAAAAAAAGTATTTCAGTAACTCACAGGTGACGTCTTCTTTGGTCTGAGGCATCACTTTTCTTTTCCTCTCCATCTGGCCCAGACCTCCATGATGATTTCTTGCAGCAACAATTCATCTCTTCTGAACCTGCCATCTTAGGCTCCGCACTTTTTCAACAACTTCCACTTTTTTGTGTCATGTGCAGTAAAGTCAGTAGGTATGTGGGTTGCCCCTGTATGTAGGTTCCACTGTTGTGCCCTTATATAGTAATAGTGTCCACAGGCCCCCCCTGTGTGCATCTGTGTAGAAGTTAGGCCTCTCTGTGCAGGTTGGTCCCCCTCCCCCAATAAGTAGTGTCCGCAATGTAGCTAATCCCCTGTAGGTAGTCTCCACAGCACGTAGCAGGTAGGGATCCCCCCAATAGTAAGCCCACCAGTATGTAGTATTCCCTCTGTAGGTGATCCCCCGTTAGTTAGCCCCCACCACCTTAGGCATTTAGCCATACACCCTGTAAGTAATCTCCCTGATAGTTAAACATCCCCCCTATATATAGTAACCCCCAATGTAGGAGACATCCCAGTTTAGGTAGTTAGTTAGCCCCCCAGCAGATAGCATCCCCATGGTAGGCACTCCCCCTGGTAGTTAGCCCCCTGCCTCTTTTAGACATCTCCTCTTTTAGCCCTACTCACCTGCTATGTAGGCTTCCCCACTATGGTTTAGCCCCCTCCCCCCCTTATGCAGGCATCTCCCCTGTTAGATCCCCCCCTTATGCAGGCATCTCCCCTGTTAGATCCCCCCCCCCCCTTATGCAGGCATCTCCCCTGTTAGATCCCCCCTTATGCAGGCAAACTCCCCTGTTAGATTCCCCCTAATGCAGGCATCTCCCCTGTTAGATCCCCCCCTTATGCAGGCATTTCCCCTGTTAGATCCCCCCCCCCCCTTATGAAGGCATCTCCCCTGTTAGATCCCCCCCTTATGCAGGCATCTCCCCTGTTAGATCCCCACTTATGCAGGCATCTCCTCTGTTAGATCTCCCTTTTATGTAGGCATCTCCCCTGTTAGATCCCCTTTATGTAGGCATCTCCCCTGTTAGAACCCCTTTATGTAGGCATCTCCCCTGTTAGATCCCCTTTATGTAGGCATCTCCCCTGTTAGATCCCCCCCCCTTATGCAGGCATCTCCCCTGTTAGATCCCCCCTTATGCAGGCATCTCCCCTGTTAGATCCCCCCTTATGTAGGCATCTCCCCTGTTAGATCCCCCCTTATGTAGGCATCTCCCCTGTTAGATCCCCCTTATGTAGGCATCTCCCCTGTTAGATCCCCCCCTTATGCAGGCATCTCCCCTGTTAGATCCCCCCTTATGCAGGCATCTCCCCTGTTAGATCTCCCTTTTATGTAGGCATCTCCTGTGTTAGATCCCCTTTATGATGGAATCTCCCCTGTTAGATCCCCCCCTTATGCAGGCATCTCCCCTGTTAGATCCCCCCCCCCCATGTAGGCATCTCCCCTGTTAGATCCCCCCCTTATGCAGGCATCTCCCCTGTTAGATCCCCCCTTATGCAGGCATCTCCCCTGTTAGATCCCCCTTTTATGTAGGCATCTCCCCTGTTAGATCCCCCCCTTATGTAGGCATCTCCCCTGTTAGATCCCCCCTTATGTAGACATCTTCCCTGTTAGATCCCCCCTTATGTAGGCATCTCCCCTGTTAGATCCCCCTTTTATGTAGGCATCTCCCCTGTTAGATCCCCCCCTTATGCAGGCATCTCCCCTGTTAGATCCCCCCCTTATGCAGGCATCTCCCCTGTTAGATCCCCCTTTTATGTAGGCATCTCCCCTGTTAGATCCCCCCCTTATGTAGGCATCTCCCCTGTTAGATCCCCCCTTATGTAGGCATCTTCCCTGTTAGATCCCCCCCTTATGCAGGCATCTCCCCTATTAGATCCCCCCCCCCTTATGTAGGCATCTCCCCTGTTAGATCCCCCCTTATGTAGGCATCTTCCCTGTTAGATCCCCCCTTATGTAGGCATCTCCCCTGTTAGATCCCCCCCTTATGCAGGCATCTCCCCTGTTAGATCCCCCCCTTATGTAGGCATCTCCCCTGTTAGATCCCCCCTTATGCAGGCATCTCCCCTGTTAGATCCCCCCTTATGGAGGAATCTCCCCTGTTAGATCCCCCCCTTATGTAGGCATCTCCCCTGTTAGATCCCCCCCCCATGTAGGCATCTCCCCTGTTAGATCCCCCCCTTATGTAGGCATCTCCCCTGTTAGATCCCCCCTTATGTAGGCATCTTCCCTGTTAGATCCCCCCTTATGTAGGCATCTCCCTGTAGAAACGGCCCTGTTGATACATCATACTGGGCTGGGATAGAGTCCACTGTTGTCTCTCCCTCCCTGCATGTTCATATGTTGAGCAACAATAAAACCTGAAGACATGCATGTACACTCACACATGCACACTCAAATAAATCTTTATTAAGTATATTTATTTCCTAATTTACTAAGGCCCATTATAACTGATATGGCAAACAGATCACTAATTTCAGGGAGACCAGCCAAAGAAGACACTGTCGGTTGCAGGGGTCTCCTGGGAAACATCAATATGCAATATCTCTACAGGGGAGGACCCAGCAAAGGGATGGCTCCTTTAAAGAGACCACCAAAACCACCATATTAAGTAGCCCCTTCAGTAAGTATCCAACTCAATTACGAGCCTGATGACATGACCAGGGAAATATGAAAGCCAGGTGTTTCGAGACTTGTAACTGAGGCTCTGCGGACATTTTTGCATATTGATGTTTCCCAGAGAGCAATGCAGCTAGGATTTCACTGTAATGACCAGCAGATGACAGTGTCTTCTTTGGCTGGTCTCCCTGAAATCAGTGATCTGTTTGCCGTATTGGTCTACTAGGCATTGCTCCATCCTAGCCAGAATCCTGCTCTATACTGATGAGGGGCAACACCCTGAAACAGCTGTCTGTGGATGGATACCTGGCTTTTGTATCTCCCTGGTAATATCATCAGGCTCGTAATTGGGTTTGATATTCACTGATGGGACCACTTAATATGGTGATTTTGGTGATCTCTGTACGGGAGCCATCCCTTTGCTAGGTCTTTCCCTGGAGAGATATCTGGCTAGTCATGTGTTTTAAGACTGGTAACTGAGACTCCATGGACCTTTTTGCATATTGTTTTTTCCTTTGAGGAAGTCCTGTGTCTGTGATCATCGCACACCGGGACAGACTGCCGTCAAAGCCAAGACGCTCCTGTCTGCTAGTGTTTGCTTACTGCAATCATTCTGTGATCGCATTGTGCAGGCACCAGAGTGGTGCTTTCTGTTCAGGAGAAGAGTACAAAACATTACTGCTGATGCCCTGTACCCCATGGGCAGAAGGGAAGAGAGAGCAGGACATTACCAAATGGCAGAGAATCATGGTCAGGCCGTTCACGTGACATGTGGCTCTATCTGCAGAACGGTCAATTATGCAAAATGTAGGTCAATTAAAGAACTGCTGGTCTGCACTTAATATGAAACTGTACTTGGGGACAGCTTTTCCTGAACACCCCCTTTAATGCTAAACCTGATCGGTCACTGTAGCTATGACACAGATAAACAACATTCGTATACCCAGCAGCTTGTTGCCGCTTTCACCAAGCACATGCCACGTGTCAGCTGGAGGCACTTTGGTACTCCCAGATTTGTCAGCACTCCACCCTCCCTGCCGATACAAGTCACAAAGCAGCTGCAGCTACAGGCATATAAACATGATAGAACTGATTTTCCAACTGTTGCACCAAGCAGAAACTTATACATACAACCGGGTTCAGTGAACTGTGCCATTTCTCTGCTAATTCTCCAGATCCTTGACCCCACTAACTCCTAAGTCAGGTGTACTAACATGTCTGCCCTCCAGCACGTTATTAGAGCAGGTATTAGCATGGCAGGTGGCTTTTTCTTTTGTTAAATAAAATAAATCAGGTGTGGAACTGTAAAGATATATACTCACCTGCGACTATTCCCAATGGCAAACTCCTCCATGTTGCCTAATGATGCCTCTGTCTGTCTATCCATCATATTCCATACTATACTGCTGCTGCTAAAACTATCAATATTAGGGATGAGCAAATTTACAATAGTAGCGAAGTGCTTTGCTAAACTTATTATTCGGCTGCCTTTAAACTTGTGGGAACTAGGAGAAGTTTCCCAGGACTAGATCCAGCTTTTCCAGGGACCCGGAGAAGAGTGGCACTGATTGACACAGAGTTCAAAGGCGGACGGCTGACAAGCTTCGCTACTACTGTAAATTCGCTCATCCCTAAGTATTATTCAGACACAGGTGCTCATTTCCTGTCATGTTCTGGTCCAATGAAATTGTTGCTGCAGCCACAACCACAAGCCTTCTACACCATTTTTGAATTGCTCATGAAATCTGGAACCTTCAAAATAGAGATGTACTGTTCTGTGTCAGTTTATTCTTCTCTTGGGTCAATAAAATGGAGAGTACTGAAAAACTAAAAATAAAGTTAAAAGGTACGTGAAAATGTAATTTCTCATCAGACTGAGAAGTGAATACTTGGCTTACAAAGAACAGTGGACACTTAGTAGTATAAACCATGAGCAACTCTAGTTCTGCATCCCTGGAGCTGTAACAGCATTCCCCAGGGGGATAAATCCAAAGCATAGAGTCTGTATTGTTGGAGTGTTGCTGTAGCGACATACACTTGAGGGATAAAAATAAAGTGATGAGAACCAATGGCAATTCCTAAATTATCTAGCCACAGTATTAAGGAGATTTTGAACTATAAAGGAGCAGAAATTCCTGTCACCAGAACAACAACATGTTTTATTTCAAAAATAGTAAAAGGAGGTTATTTAAACGATTATTTGATTATTTATTTTTCATTATACTTCTATGCACACTTTAATACTTTGATTGCTCAAAGGGATCAACGTAATACCTATGTACTGCATTGACCAATGCTGCTGAAGAGAACCTAGAGTAATCACCAAACCCCCACAGCCTATGCTAGGCCTTGAGCTGCCTCTACAATGAATCAGCATCCTACAATCGCATCATAGGGACCTGATCTGACCACCAAACCACCAATGACAGGTATTTGCAATGTTTTAATGCCACTGTCAAAATTTACAGCAGCATGTAAACAGTTAAAATAGCTGGCAACAGAGATCACTCTGTGACTGCTATTAGCCTTGGTCCTTAACTGCTGGTAGCAGCCAGGAGCCACTCAGTATAGAGAGTGCTTGAGTCATGAGCCCTCTTTACACCCACTTCCTGACATCACAACACAACTGAAAGTCATTGTGCAGGTAGGGCTTAATGTAAGAGCATGAAAAAAGTATATTGCACAGGTCCTGTGCTAAAGTATAATTTTTAAAGGCCAAGATTTCAAATACTGTACCTCAACACGCCCACCCCAAGCACTAGTAAGTTTTGCTGCCACTGCTACATTTCTCATATGTGTGTGTGTGTGTGTGTGTGTATACAGTATATACACAGGGCCCAGGGTGAAAAAAATACATTAAGGGTATATTCACACGGACGGGCTCGCAGCGAGATTCTCGCTGCGAGCCCGGCAGGTCCTGGCAGTTCCCATACACTACATACTTGCTGCGGTCTGAACGATCGCAGCGAGTATGTAATTCTGCCGCCCTTAACCCCTTCTGCTCCCCCGCTGTAAGCATACTTTACCTGTCCTTGCTGCACGGGTCAGGCGGCCTGCTCTCCCGCCGGCCAATCAGTGGCTGCGGCTGGGCAACACACTGATTGGGCGGACAGGAGAGCAGGACGCCGGACCCGTGCAGCAAGGACAGGTAAAGTATGCTTACAGCGGAGGAGCAGAAGGGGTTAAGGGCGGTATAATTACATACTCGCTGGGGTCGTTTAGACCGCAGCAAGTATGTAGTGTATGGGAACTGCCAGGACCTGCCGGGCTCGCAGCGAGAATCTCGCTGCGAGCCCATCCGTGTGAATATACCCAAAGGGTTCTGGCTTGCCCCACACACATGCTGTCACCGGCCTACTTCTGCAGAAGCTCCAAGGTCAGCACTGCCACAACTCCATCTTCCTGCTTATCACCAGCATTGATTCCTCCATACAGTAAATAAACCTGTAGTTTACTGTACAAATACAGCAACCAAATGAAAGACAGGAAGATACAGATTCAGGAAACACCCTGACAGTTCTATAAACATTAATGCTTCTGCAAGGATAAAAGTACCTGACATATACAAGAGTCAATGCATTGTGACTGCTCATGGTGATATTTTTCATGGTGATACTACCATTACACCTTGTGCTCCATATAAAGGGCTAGTGTGGTGATGTCTGAAGCATATAACAATACCTGCAAAGTGTTTGCAGTCCTGACTTACTTGTATTCTACATCTGTGTCCAGCTATCATCTGCAGGTCATGGGGTCAATAAAGTCAGTGGTGTGTAGCAGACAGTAGGATTTTTCGTCACTCCATAAAATCTGCCACCCCTACAAATCTGCCGCCTGGACAATAAACTCATTACGCCGCATGGTGGAAACAGCCCTGAGATGGGAGATGGGAAGGGTCTACAGGACAGGCCGCACAGTGCAGAGCTGGGAGCAGGATGTGATGACTTAACACGAGGTTTGATTTATCTGGAGCTTCCAGTCCTGGATGAAAAGTAAGTGTGTGTGTTTGTATGAATGCATTTGTGTTTCTGAGCCAATTTGTGTGCATACTGTGGATGTATCTATGTTACATACATGTGTTTGTTCAATGTATGTGTGTAATATGCTGTGTGTATGAGTATAACTGTCAAAGTATAGATGTTATGTGGGCACTATTGTGGGCTAACTACTGTTTGGAGGCACTATTAAGGGTAGGCTACTTACTGTGTGGGGAGCCTAACTGTTTGGTATTTAACAGACTGCATTGACGTCAATTTAGTAGCTCTAGTAGATTGTGACTCCTCAACCTGGCAAAACTTGCTACAGTTATGCAAGTTCTCTAGTCATACAAAACAGACCAGTTTTACGGATAGTCCTGCAATAATGGAGAGACGTTAAAGAAGGTTCTCTGTATGGTGTCTCGACAAGGTCATCAGGCCAAATCCATGCGTGGTTCTTTGCTCATGTACTGAAATTAGTGCTGGCAGATGCCACAAAGGGTGTACTTCCAAGTGTATCACTATTAATTTTAGTGAATGATGTAGTTAAGATATTAAGGAGTCATATCAAGGCATGAATACAAGAGTAAATGTCAGGACCCTCACCCTCAAAGGTTCTTAGTAATCTCTGAAACTCACTATTGGGCTAAGAATGTAACACTGGAAAAAGGCATGGATTATTTGCAAAACCAGACCCTGCTTTGAACATTGATCTTATTGCCCCCTTAGCAAAGATTCGTGAGGAGCCAAGGTCTTAGGTTAAAGTCTGTGTAAAAGCACAAGCAAAACTTTTATAATAGCTCATACAGTACATCTTATATGTATAAAAATGAAAGTTGTCTGTAGGCTGTAGTCTGTTGGCATTCTTTATGGAGGCCAAACCATGAGGTATATGCCAAGCTTCTGAGGTGTCTGTATCTTGTGAACCAGAAGTGAAGGAGGGGTTATATCCCACAGACAATTACATTATTAGAAGTGCAAGAAGTGTCTCACAGTCACATTATCAGAGGAGCACACTATGTGTCACAGGCTGCAGTCACATTATTAGAGGAGCACAATATGTGCCACAGGCTGCAGTCACATTATTAGAGGAGCACACAATGTGCCACAGGCTGCAGTCACATTATTAGAGGAGCACACAATGTGCCACAGGCTGCAGTCACATTATTAGAGGAGCACACTATGTGTCACAGGCTGCAGTCACATTATTAGAGGAGCACACAATGTGCCACAGGCTGCAGTCACATTATCAGAGGAGCACAATATGTGTCACAGGCTGCAGTCACATTATTAGAGGAGCACAATGGCAAGAGCCCGGACATTATGGAGGGCTCTACATGGGATTTGGGGACATCTTTAATGCTGGGGCTGAGGGCGGGAAAACCTGTGTGGTAAATTACAGCTGTGGTGTTTGTACACAGCTGTGTGTTGACGGGTTCTCATAGGTCGGTTTCTGGCCTATGGGAAGTCGTCGTTGGGGTGTCAGAACAAGTCAGAGCCCCAGTGACAGGAGGATCATTGGTCAATTCTGTCCCATGATCCTCCTGGCCTAAAGTTATTTAACATTTGGATTCCAGATGTGAGGTGCTTTCTTACCTCAGCATCTGGAGCTCACATACCGGTGCTGTAGGGCAGTTGCTTCTCTTCTCTTCTCCTTGGGACTTTGCCATGTCTTCTGCTGCAATGGAGGGGCTGGTGGCCGAGCTGAGACGTCGTGCTGCTCCTGGTTCTGCCTCTGGCTGGCTTGAGGATTGCCTGCGGGACCTGGGTATGGCTGCCATGGATGCTGATGTGACTGCTCTGGATGCTGCTTCTGGTCGGGAGCCAGCCGAAGATTTGGTGGACTTTCCGGATGCCCCCCCCCCCTTGATGATCCCCCGGCACAGCCTGTGGTCCGGTCTGAGAGACGGGCGTCGGAGCGGAACCGGCGTTCCCGGCAGCGCTACAGCCCGTCATCTGACTCCGCCCCTTGCGGCCTCCGCGATGGCGTCACTTCCGGCGCCCAGGCTGGAACTTCCGGGTGCAGCAGGCCTTCACTTCCGGCCGAGTCTGTGGCTGCGTTGGACGCTCCGGGACCGGAGAGGAGGACTCGTCGCCGGTCAAGGTCTGCGGCCGGCCTTCCGCCTCCTAGACGATCTGCGCCTCCTCGTCACCCCCAGCCTGGCTCGGATCTTTGTGGGGTTCCGGTCGTGGGCTTTCCTCCTGCTGGGCCTTCTGGAGCGCGGGCATCCCGGCCATTGGGGGCCGCTCGGGACCGGATTTCTTCCTCTGCCGGCAGTTCTGGAGAGAATCCTGTACAGGGTGAGTCGGTCTCCCGTCTGGCACCTGTATTGTCATCCCTGTCCGCTGTTCTTTCCTCATTGCAGTCTGTTTTGACCCCCCCCCTGCCTCTTCCCCACTGCCTCCCCCCCGGCCCCTTCCCCCTGCTCAGCCTGTGTGTCAGCCTCCTGAGGCTGTTGCTGCTGCATGGAATTTTCAACCTGATGATTTTAGTGATGTTGATGATGTTGCTGTGCAGCATGTGCCTGAGAGGGTGAGTGGGGTGCCTGAGGTCTGTATGAGAGAATCCCTCCCTTGTGAGGTTTCACCCTTAGGTTTTCATTTGGCGCCTGCCGTTAAAGAAAAAAATTGGCGCAATGAGTTCGTTGACCTGTTGAGTTTGCTTCCTACTGCAAAAGAGTTTCTCAAGTCCGAGAAACGGGATGACAAACCCGAGGAACTTCGTCGTCGCCCCGTTTCTCGTACTTTTAACAACTGGCTTCAAGCCTTCTGTATTTACAGTAGTGTGATGGGTGAACGTTATCCACAGAAGTGCTCGGGTCTTTTCCAGCACGTGGATATCATTCTGGAAATTATAAAAATTTTGGAGGCATTGGTTGGTTTTTGTATGATGAGAATTTTAGACAAAAGATGTCCGTTTTTCCTTCTTTGCGTTGGGGCAGTAAGGATGTGGGCTTATGGTTGAATCTTTTGCTGCCGCAGCGCCCCCCTTTGCATAATCCTGCTTCTGCACAGCCTCGCTCTCAGTCTCCTTTGGCCCCGATGTTAAAGAAGGGAACTTGCTTTGCTTTTAATGAGTCACAATGCAAGTGGCCAGCGTCTTGTAAATATCGTCATGAATGTTCATTGTGTTCTGGTTCTCATCCTTTGTCACTGTGTTTTAAAAGGGCTAACCTGCCTGGCCAGCTGCCTTCGTCTGACTTTCTTTCAAAAAGCGTGGATGCCAGTAAATCTGGAAGCAATGCTGCCCTGGCTAGGCAGGTTCCCCAATCAGTGCCTAGCGGATCTCCTCACTAGTGGTTTTAGGGATGGTTTTCCTCTGCCTGTGTTCAAAGGTTCTGGGTGTGTAATGGTTAAGAATCTGGTTTCCGTTTCGCAGTTTTCCGATGTTGTGTTTGACAAGTTGGTTAAAGAATTGTCTTTAGGTCGTATCTCTGGCCCTTTCATTTCCCCTCCTTTTCCAGATTTTCGTTTGTCCCCCTTGGGTGTGGTTCCCAAGAAGGAGCCTAACTCCTATCGTTTGATTCATCACCTGTCTTATCCGGTTGGTTCTTCGTTGAATGATGAGATTGATAGGTCCCTGTGTTCGGTTTCTTATTCTTCTTTTGATGATGCCGTGTGTCTGGTTCGTTGTTTTGGTTACGGTTGTCTTATGTCTAAAGCTGATGTTCAGTCTGCTTTTCGTCTCTTGCCTATCCACCCCTCTGCTTTTTCTTCCCTTGGTTTTCACTTTGACGGTTCCTTTTTCTTTGATCGCTGTCTCCCTATGGGTTGTTCTCTCTCCTGTTTTTATTTTGAAGCCTTTTCATCCTTTTTGCATTGGGTTGTAGAATCTAATTGTATGCGTGGCGGAGTCATCCACTACCTTGATGATTTTATGTTTGTTGGTCCAGCTGGTTCTTCTGTGTGCAGTGATCTGTTTGATATGTTTATGTCTGTCTGTGCTGCGTTCGGGGTGCCTGTTGCGGCCGAGAAGTCAGTTCTCCCTACGTCTTGTCTGGAATTTTTGGGTGTCGTCATAGACACTGTGGTTGGTGAGTGTCGGCTTTCGCGAGAAAAGGTTTTGGCTCTGGATGCTTGTATTGTTGCTGTTTTGAATCAGCGTAAAGTTACCGTTAAAGAGATTCAATCTCTGTTGGGCAAGTTGGCGTTTGCCTCGCGCATTTTGCCTATGGGCAGGGTGTTTTGCCGCCAGCTCTCTCAGAGGATAGCGGGCTTACGTAATCCTGCTTTGCATGTTCGTTTGGGTAAAGATGTTAGGAAAGACTTATTGATGTGGTCCACCTTCTTGCGGGAATTTAATGGTCGGGCTATTTGGCAGGCGGACTTTGTTGATCTGGATAGCTTGTGTTTGTTCACTGATGCGGCGGGTTCGTCCAGCTTTGGGGCGTATTTTGATGGCCATTGGTGTGCAGAGCGGTGGTATGACTCTTGGCTAGCTGGCAAGGTCACTTCCAATATTGTGCTTCTGGAACTCTTTCCTGTAGTGGTTTCCTTGGCTTTGTGGGGTCAGCAGTTTGCGAATAAACGTTTGTTACTGCGTTCAGATAACTTAGGTGTGATCTATGCGGTGAACTGCTTGTCATCAAAAAATGTGTTGGTTGTCCGCCTCTTGCGTCATCTGGTGCTGTTGTGTTTGAGGTTAAATATTTGGATTAAAGCTAAACATATTGCAGGGGTGTCGAATGGCATCGCTGACTCCTTGTCCCGTTTTCATTTTCAGCGGTTTCGGGACCTAGCGCCTGGTGCGGATCCGGTGGGATTGGATTGTCCTCCTCATCTCTGGCAAGTGATTTGGACTTAGGTCTGCAATTGGTCCAGCGGTCTGTCGCTGTTTCTACCTGGTCGGGTTATGTGTCCTCATGGTCCCACTGGTATTCCTTTGCTAAGGCACGGGGTTGGTCTCCTTTCACTAGTAAGGAGTTTCATGCTGTGGCTTTTTGTACGTCCTTGTTCTCTGAGCGCCTGGCGTACGCCTCTGTGTTGAGGATTCTCGCAGGTGTTTCTTTCTTTTTTAAATTGTTACATTCCCCTCCCTTTTCTTCTTTTTTCTTTATTAGGCAAATGCTGAAGGGTTACAAGAGGGGTAACCATTTACCTGATGGGCGGTGCCCAATCTCCCCTGCTCTGTTATGTTTGTTGTGTGAGGCTGCTCGGTCAGTATATATGTCGGGTTATGAAGCGCTGTTGTTCTCCACAGCCTTCAGCTGTAGGTTTTTTGGGGCCTTTCGTATTGGCGAGGTTTTCCCGAGGAGTAGAAATTTGTGTGCTGGTATGTCCTTGTCTTATGTGCGTCTATGTGAGTCTTTTGTCTTGTTTTATGTTCCTTTCTCAAAAACTGATCAGGCGGGGGTGGGGGCCTGGGTTAGAGTAGGCCGGGTCACAGGTTCTCCTGCCTGTCCCGTTGCTCTGATGTCGTCTTATCTGTCTGTGCGTCCTGTTTGTGGTGGTTTATTGTTTGTTCATGCTAATCTTGTCCCTGTGTCTCAGTTTCAATTCAGAGCTGTTTTTTATCGTTGTCTGAGGCACTTGGGCTTGCAAGGTGAGTGTTTCTCTCCCCATTCCTTTCGGATTGGGGCCGCCACCACGGCGGTCCAGTGTGGGTTGCCCTCTTCGGTGGTGCAGCGGGTGGGTCGGTGGTCTTCCAACTGTTTTGAGTTGTATGTTCGTCCTGAGCTGTTGTTTATTTAAGTTTTTGTTTGCATTACTCAGTTTTTGCAGGTTCCACGGTCTGGATAGTGGGCCATTCCTTCATTCACTGGGCTCAGCAGCGTGCCAGCGGGAGGTGTTATGGACTGAATCTTTCCCTGCCTGAGGAATCGGTTCGAGTCTACTGGAATGGAGTTCGGGGCCTCCGCTGGTCGGATCTGCTGGATGTGCTTCTCGACATGGGTGACCGCTATCCGGATCCAGATGTGATCGTGCTCCACTGTGGGGGTAATGATGTGGGTAAGCTGGGTACGATTGAGCTCATTTTTAGCATGAAAAAGACTGTGGTGCGGCTTCGCCGTCTGTTTCCAGACTCTCGTCTGGTTTTTTCGGAAATGGTCCCTCGTTTGCTTTGGCTGTCTTCTCGCCATCTCAAATTTATGGACCGGATCCGTATTCGGGTCAACAGGGTTTTGGCTAAGTTTTTGCCTCAGGTGGGGGGGTTTTCTTTTCGGCACCATGACTTGGAAGGGGGGCTGCCTGGCCTTTATTTTTCTGATTGGGTTCATTTATCTGAAGTGGGTTTGGATATTTTCAATCTTAATCTCCAAGCAATGGTAGAGCTAGCTCTGGGTGGGGTGGGGCCCATGCCGCTTGTTTAGTGGCATGTGCCGTGTGGGGTAATGTTGCTCGCCTCTGGCGGGTGAATAATTCTGATTTATTGTTTAAGGGTACAAACCCACTTGGCGGGTCTGCAGCGAGTCTCCATGCTGCGTTTTTGCAGCGAGACTCGCTGCAGATCCCGGCCCTATGCTTTTAATGGCAGACAAACACGCAGCAGGGATGTACATCCCTGCTGCGAGTTTGTCTGCAGCCCTCCCCATTAACCCCCCGGCCGCCGGAGCTGATACTTCACTTGATCCCGGCTGAAGGACCAGGTGAAGTATATGCTCCAGCCAGCCACCCGCAGCCCCGGCCGCCCGATCGCCCCACCGCAGCCCCGGCCGCCCCCCCCGCAGCCCCGGCCGCCCGATCGCCCCCCCGCAGCCCCGGCCGCCAGATCGCCCCCCCCGCAGCCCCGGCCGCCAGATCGCCCCCCCCGCAGCCCCGGCCGCCCGATCGCCCCCCCGAAGCCCCGGCCGCCCGTTCGCCCCCCCGCAGCCCCGGCCGCCAGATCGCCCCCCCCCCGCAGCACCGATCGCACGCCCCCCCCCGCAGCAGCGATCGCTTACACGCCCCCCTGCAGCCCCGGCCGCTCGATCGGTGCTGCGGGGGGCGTGCGATCGGTGCTGCGGGGGGGCCATCGGGCGGCCGGGGCTGCGGGGGAGCGATCGGGCGGCCGGGGCTGCGGGGGGGCGGCCGGGGCTGCGGGGGGGGCGATCTGGCGGCCGGGGCTGCGGGGGGGCGATCGGGCGGCCGGGGCTGCGGGGGGGCGGCCGGGGCTGCGGGGGGGGGGGCGATCGGGCGGCCGGGGCTGCGGGCGGCTGGCTGGAGCATATACTTCACCTGGTCCCCGCTCCGGCTTGCTGAAGACATCGGGAACCGCCGGAGCCGGGATCAGGTGAAGTATCAGCTCCGGCGTCCGGGGGGTTAATGGGGTGGGCTGCAGACAAACTCGCAGCAGGGATGTACATCCCTGCTGCGTGTTTGTCTGCCATTAAAAGTATAGGGCCGGGATCTGCAGCGAGTCTCGCTGCAAAAACGCAGCATGGAGACTCGCTGCAGACCCGCCAAGTGGGTTTGTACCCTTAAGGTTCAGTTTATCTACTCAGGTCTTTATAGTATTTGGTAAGTGTTGGTTTTGATGGTTAAAATTGAATTAAGTACAAAGTTTATTTATTTAATATTATCTTTAATAAATGGCCGCAGAGTCATTTTTCTCCAATAAGTATGGTGTCGGTCTCTTATTTTTAGAAGGTAACCTAGTATGTCCGTAAAATCCCATGGCAAGAGCCCGGACATTATGGAGGGCTTTACATGGGATTTGGGGACATCTTTAATGCTGGGGCTGAGGGCGGGAAAACCTGTGTGGTAAATTACAGCTGTGGTGTTTGTACACAGCTGTGTGTTGACGGGTTCTCATAGGTCGGTTTCTGGCCTATGGGAAGTCGTCGTTGGGGTGTCAGAACAAGTCAGAGCCCCAGTGACAGGAGGATCATTGGTCAATTCTGTCCCATGATCCTCCTGGCCTAAAGTTATTTAACATTTGGATTCCAGATGTGAGGTGCTTTCTTACCTCAGCATCTGGAGCTCACATACCGGTGCTGTAGGGCAGTTGCCCGCCCGCCCTCCCCTATTTTTGTCTATTTGCTTTATCTGTTTTCATTTCTTGTCGCGGTCATTTATTAGAAGGAGGGGTAATGTTGCTCGCCTCTGGCGGGTGAATAATTCTGATTTATGGTTTAAAGGTTCAGTTTATCTACTCAGGTCTTTATAGTATTTGGTAAGTGTTGGTTTTGATGGTTAAAATTGAATTAAGTACAAAGTTTATTTATTTAATATTATCTTTAATAAATGGCCGCGGCCTCATTTTTCTCCAATAAGTATGGTGTTGGTCTCTTATTTTTAGAAGGTAACCTAGTATGTCCGTTAAATCCCATATGTGCCACAGGCTGCAGTCACATTATTAGAGGAGCATACAATGTGTCACAGGCTGCAGTCACATTATTAGAGGAGCATAGTATGTGTCACAGGCTGCAGTCACATTATTAGAGGAGCACACTATGTGTCACAGGCTGCAGTCACATTATTAGAGGAGCACACTATGTGTCACAGGCTGCAGTCACATTATTAGAGGAGCACACTATGTGTCACAGGCTGCAGTCACATTATTAGAGGAGCATACTATGTGCCACAGGCTGCAGTCACATTATTAGAGGAGCACACTATGTGTCACAGGCTGCAGTCACATTATTAGAGGAGCATACTATGTGCCACAGGCTGCAGTCACATTATTAGAGGAGCACAATATGTGCCACAGGCTGCAGTCACATTATTAGAGGAGCACACTATGGGTGAGATTTATCAAAGGATGTAAAATTTAGACTGGTGCAAACTTGCCACAGCAACCAATCACAGCTCCTCTTTCCTTTCACCAGAGCTGGAATCTGAGCTGTGATTGGTTGCTGTGGCAAGTTTGCACTAGTCTAAATTTTACACCCTTTGATAAATCTCCCCCTATGTGTCACAGGCTGATATATTTTTATCAGAGCACATTTTTATCAGAGCACACTCTGAGCACACTCTGATATATTTTTAGTCCATTCTCCTTCTATTCAGAGATTTAGAGGGAGTTAAAAGAAAATACTGTGCATGCAGGGTAATGTGGAAACATAATAAAGAAGCTCTGTGCCCCCACCAGCATCACTGCATCATTTCTCCTGAAACCCTGCCAGCCTCCTGCAGCTTTCAGTCCTCCAACTTCACAACCCAGCTAAGGAATGTCCGCTCAGCTAGTTAGTGACGGGGGGGGGGGGGGGGGGGGGACGCACCGCTACAACCACTGACTGGCTTAGCGGGCTCTTCCCACCAGGTCGTAATGACACCACTAGAGATGAGCAAACCAGACGGATTTCTGGTTCGTATGAATCAGAAATCTCGGCGGCTGACTCCCGCTGTCTGTTCCCTCCGTGCAGCGGGTGGATACATCATAAGGAACGCCTGGAAAACTGTGATACAGCCAATGCAAATGGCTGTATCCCAGTTTTCCAGGCGTTCCTTACGATGTATCCACCCGCCGCACGGAGGGAACAGACAGCAGGAGTCAGCCGCCGAGATTTCTGATTCATACGAACCAGAAATCCAGCTGGTTCTCTCATCTCTAGACACCACAACTTAGGAGAAACTGTAACCGGTAGGCCAGTGAGCCTGTGATACAGTACTGCAGGGGCACACGGACGAGTAGGTAGAGCTTCTTTATTACACACACTGCACTGCATCCGTTGTTTTGGCCGAAATTGCCTTTTAAATCTGGTGTGACCCTTTAAAAACACCATGCATCTTTTCCTTTAATAATTAATTTTGGGGATATCTCATAGAAAAATTTATTTTGGGGGGGGGGCGTGGCGAGCCGCTGAGGAGAATGGACGTGCAGTGAGGGAGCTCCTCAGCCACACAGCTACAATACAGGGACCCAGACCCGCTATACCCGACCCAGCACCCCCAGCATATGTGGAGGGGCAAGAGGGGGACCCCCAGACATCGGCCGCCTCCAGCGGGACCGGATTCCGGGGCTCCGTCGGCGTCCCCGTACCTTACACGGGGCGCCGCTGCTAACACGCCGCGACCGCGGCCATCTTTTCCCGCCGCTCCGGAGGCCCGAGAATCACCTGGGAACCGGGGGCCTGGAGATCCGCTCCCATCCGCCGGCCTCTCCGCTGAGCTGCAGCCGCAGGCGTTGTCTGCCCGGATCCTGGAGCCGAGCTGCCCTGCAGAGTCCTCTGTGCAGCCTGAGGAGGCCGCAGCGCCATCTTGTTTTCCGGAGCGCGCCTCCGGCCTTGTGGGTGAGTTAACCCCTTCCCTGGAGCCTGCCAGCAGCCAGAGGTTATCCCTGCCTCATCCCATCCCTGGCACTCTCCATCCCAGTGCCTTAGACCCCCATCATCCTCCATCTCCTCCCAGTGACCTTACAGCCAAATCTCACGGGCTCTTAAAGGGCCAGCAGCGCATTTCTGCTTACATGATGGCGACCTCAAAACCGCCAAAAAAAGACAAAACTAAGGCTAGCAATAATAACCAAGATGCCACCCTGCCCAGAACCTCTCAATCTGTTGCCCGATCTGGGGTCCCGCGTAATCCGGGGGGACGGCACTCTGACTCGGACTCTGAAGCTTCCCTACTGGGGCCTGCGTCCCCCCAGGAAGTTCGGGATATGCTTTCACAATTGCCTACGAAGAGTGACCTGCTCACCCTAATCACTGAAGTGAAAGATGCGTTCAGGGTTGAGATCGCTGCTGTCCGGAAGGACATTCAACACATTGCACTAAGGGTTGAAACCTTGGAGGATGACCACGACTCTACTCGGGCATACATTTCTAGCCTACACTCCACTGCCTCCTCACAAGCCTCTGCCTTGGATGATATGCAGCGCCACATTGAGGATCTCGACAACAGAGGCAGACGCAATAACATCAGGGTCAGGGGTCTCCCAGAGGCGACACAGGACAATGACCTCGAATCTACCCTGGAAGGCCTCTTCAATATGCTTCTGGGCGAGCCATCTACCCACAAAATTAAGTTCGATAGAGCTCACCGGGCCCTACGACCCAGGAACTCTTCCGGTCCACCTAGAGATGTCATCTGCTGCTTGCATGATTATACCTTGAAGGAAAGCATCATGGCCAAGGCCCGTTCCCTCCGTGAGCTGGATTTCTATGGTGCCCAAATACAGCTCTTTCCGGATCTCTCCTGGATTACCCTCCAAAAGCGACGACTTCTGCGGCCTCTGCTGACTACCCTCAAGGACCATGACGCTTCCTACAGATGGAACTTTCCGTTTGGCCTTACGGCAAGACGGGATGGACGCTCTGCTGTTCTCCGAAGTCTGGCTGATTTGCCTGTGTTTTGCGACACCTTGGACCTTCCAGTCCCCAAAATCTCTGACTGGACGGTGGCTCCCCCACCCCCTCCCCCACCATCCATCTGGCACTCGGCTAGCCAGAAGAGGCGACGTCCCAGATCTGAGAGCTCCCGCTCCCCACCTGGTCCTACTGGTTGAGGGAGACCCCCTCCCCTCCCTCCCTCCCCTCCATGATCTGTTATAGTGATTTACATTATTGCTGATATTCTGGGTCCCTTTTTTCCGTTACTCATTTGTTATATGTAGCTGTGTGGTCACATTTGGCCCTCCTCTTCGGAGTATTCTCGTGTTCTTTGTTCCCCTCAGGTGGCGCCCTCTTCCCCCGTGGGGCTGCCAGTTGACAGCCATGGTGCTGTTTTGGCATTTTTTCCTGCCTCGTTGCAGGCCGCTTAGGCTTGTTTTTTGGGCCATGCGCCCTTCCTTTTCTTGGTTTCTCGTTTCTGTTTTTTGTTGTGTCTATGTGTCTATGTGTTTTCCCTCTTGTTCCCTCCCCCCCCTTTTTTCTCCCTTACCCCCTAGGATTCCATGTTGGCCGATGCTGCTCTGGAGACTGCTCCCTTCCACCCACTGGGACAGAGTGAGTACCCTCATCTTCGTTAGTATTCTCTTATGCCTTCCCAATGGCTAAGTGTATATCTCTCAATGTCAAGGGCCTAAACTCTAACACCAAAAGACGCCTTCTCCTGAGGGAACTCCGCAACCTGCATGCAGATGTTGCCTTCCTTCAGGAGACGCACTTTGATCTGGAGGCAACTTTTAGGTTCGCACGCCATTCTTATCCCACTGTTGCTTCGGCCTCTAGAGGCAATAAGACGGCGGGAGTGGCTATCCTATTCTCTCACAGGTGCCCCATACAGATCTCCTCCTCATATTCGGACCCAGGGGGGAGATACGTTATTGTAGACGGCACCCTACAGGGCCGCCAATTTATTTTCTGCAACGTTTATGCCCCTAACCGCTCCCAGATACCCTTCCTCCGTAGGGTCCTCAACCGATTGGCGAAATACCCTCCGGCTCCACGGATCCTTGGGGGAGATTTCAATTTACCGTTCTCTGAGATCATGGATAGGCACTCAGTAGACGGCCGGCCTGCCCCTACGGAGCAGGCCAAACTATCTACAGAATTCCGCAAGCTCATACGTGCTCATAAGCTCTATGACCTTTGGCGACTTGACCACCCTACGGAGCGGGGGTATACCTTCTTTTCCCATCCCCACAAACTCCACTCTCGCATTGACTACCTCTTTGGCAACATTCCTACTGTTCGACTGCTCCAGAGTGCGACCATTGACCCCATTTCATGGTCTGATCATGGCCCCGTGATAGTTCACCTCAAGGCCATTCTCTCCCCTACACGACACTGTCACTGGCGTATGAATGACACCCTTTTAAAAAACCAGATCACCAGAGACTCTATCAAGACTAGTATCTCTAATTACTTCTCGGAAAACGAGGGGTCTGTTACCTCTGAAGGGGTTCTATGGGAGGCCCACAAAGCAGTTGTACGGGGTCATTGCATAGCACTAGGTTCCCGACAGAAAAAAGACTCCATGATAGCCATTCAGAATGCTAAATCCGCCATAGCTTCCCTGGAACAGCGTCTGGCTCGTCGCCCCTCCCTGGGGGTCCTGCGGAGGCTTGTGGCGGCTCGTGAAAAACTCAAAGACCTTTTGCTGCTAAAAGTGGAGAAGCTTCTCCTCTACTCTAGGCAACGCTTCTATGAAAAGGGCAATAAAGCTCATACCCTCCTGGCAAGGATGCTCAACGACCGGGCTGCTGCACGGTCTCCGCAGGCTCTCAGGGATGAAACGGGGACTCTACATTATCATCCTAAAGACATCTCCTCCATTTTCCATCAATTCTATTCTAAACTGTATTCCCTCCCCTCAACCTTACCATCGGACCCGGAGGCCCGAACCCGATGCCTTTCTGATTTCCTTAGCGAATGTGATCTGCCTTCCCTGACCGCTAGTGCGCTCGAGGAACTGAATGCGCCGATTACCGTGGAGGAACTTGCTGAGGTTATTAAGGCCCTTCCATCAGGGCGGGCACCCGGGCCGGATGGCTTTTCCTACCTCTACTACAAAACCTTTTCTTCTGAACTGTCCCCTAAACTACTTTCTCTCTACAACTCCTTTCTCCAGGGTTCTCCTATCCCTACTTCTATGTCTCACTCTTTCATCACTCTTATCCCCAAACCTGGCAAGGACCCTCTGGATTGCTCCAACTACTGGCCGATTGCCCTCCTAAACTCGGACTTTAAAATATTCACCAAATTGCTGGCTACTCGATTGGGGTATTGGCTCCCTTCCCTTGTTAATGCAGACCAGGTGGGGTTTGTGCCGGGGAGACAGGGTGGGGACAACACGAGGAGGGCTATTGACCTCATTGATGTTGTTAATCAACAAGAAGAGAGTGCCCTTGTGCTGAGTTTGGATGCTGAAAAGGCCTTTGACCGCCTTGGGTGGCCTTTTATGTTTGAGGCATTGCAATGCTATGGCTTCTCTGGGCCTTTCCTAACAGCGGTCAGGGCCTTATACTCCAATCCCACAGCAGCCCTTAAATTTCCTCATATGTTGTCTGGGACTTTTTCCCTTTCGAATGGCACCCGCCAGGGCTGCCCTTTGTCACCCCTGCTTTTTGTTCTCTGCATTGAGCCCCTGGCGGCGGCGATTCGAAACTGCCCAGACATCAGAGGTGTGTCGGTTAGAGGTAAGGAGTTTAAAATCATGTTATTCGCAGATGATGTCCTCCTCACCCTGTCAGACCCGCTCATCTCCCTCCCGAACCTACATTCCCTCTTGGGTACGTATGGTCGTCTATCAGGGTACAAGGTCAATACCTCTAAATCTGAAGCTATGCCCCTAAATCTCCCGGCCTCCTTGATTGCCCAGCTTAGCTCAAATTTTAAATTTAAATGGACCTCTGCCTCCATTAAATATTTGGGTATCCGTCTTACTCCCTCCTATCCGTCCCTATACTCAGCTAACTACCCAGCCCTCTTCCGAGATATACGGAACCTCCTGACTAAATGGTCCCCCCACTACATCTCGCTCCTAGGCCGTGTGGCGGCGGTAAAAATGACCATTTTGCCTAAACTTCTATACTACTTTGAGACGCTCCCAGTTCGTATCCCCCTTTCAGAGCTGCGAAGTGTTCAAAGAGCAGCATTCAAGTTTATCTGGGCGTCCAAGGGGCACCGCATCCCCAACTCGGTTATGATGAGTAGCAGATCTCGAGGAGGGCTGGGGGTCCCTAACTTTCTCCACTACTACTGGGCGGCGCACCTCCGCCAAATTACGGCGTGGTCCAAATATCTGGCGTACAAGAAGTGGGCGGAGATTGAAAAAATATGGCTAGCTCCCTTCCATCCTAACTCCTTCCTGTGGCACTCTTCACCGCCTAGCTTCTCACATCTCTCACTCCTGGGACCTATCCGTTTTACCTTCCACATATGGTCCTCGTGCTCTGCCAGGTTTGGGCTCACCTCTTCTGCCTCCCCCCTGAACTCTTTCCTGCTCTTCCCAAATTTCCCTCCTGGTCTTCAGTCCCATACTGTCAAGCTCTGGGGATCTAAGGCACTCTTTCAGTTTGCAGACATTGTTGACCCCATATCTCGTACACTCCTTCCATATGATAAATTGACTGACAAATATGCTCTCCCTCCCTCGGCGCACTTTATGTACCTCCAACTCCGACATTTTATGATGTCGCGCCTGGGAGCCCTCACAGTCTCTAAACCTTCAGCTTTCGAGCAACTAGTCAGGATGGGGACCTCCACTTCGGGCCTTATCTCTGACATTTATCGCATCCTTGGCTCCCCTGCTGAGGGAACCCAGGTGCAGCACGCCTATATGATTAAATGGGAAACGCTATTAGGGAGGACTCTGCCTCCGGAGTGCTGGGCCACTATATGGGACAGGGCTGCCACCTCCTCCATATGTACTACCTATAAGGAATCCCATTATAAAGTCCTGATGTTCTGGTACCGCACTCCGGAGGTGCTACATAAGTTCAATGCCTCAATATCCCCTCTATGTTGGAGATGTACTAGGGAATTAGGCTCCCAGTTCCATATCTTCTGGGAATGTGAGCTTATTCGACCCTTCTGGAGGGAGGTGTGCGAGATATCATCAGCTATCCTCAGTGTCACAATCCATAGGGACCCAGGCCTCTGCCTCCTCAACCTTTTCCCTAAAACTATCAGGAAAAAACAAGCCAAACTGTTATTGGTCCTCCTGACTGCAGCCAAGTCCCTAATCGCCAAATGTTGGAGGCAATCGTCCTCCCCTTCCATCCCGCATTTTAAGGCCAGAATCAGGGAGTTACGCTCCCTCGAGCGCCTTACGGCATCCCTGAACAACCGGCTGGAGGCCTTTGACTCTATCTGGGCTCCTTGGGACTTGTATTCCTCCCCGGCAGCACTTGCCTCTGGTCCATCCTAGGTTCCCGTCCTTGTCCGTCTCTTCCCGTCGTCGTCTTCCCCTGTCCTTGTCTTCCCCCCCTCTCCCTCCCTCCCCCCCCCCATCATTTCTTGCTCCCTTCTTGTCCCACGTCTCTGTCTTGTCCTGTGTTGTTTTTGTTACTGGCTTAGTATGGTCTCCGGACCCCACCCATACAGACGTTGTTCTCTCTCAACCCTGACCGGGACCTGGTAGCTGCTGTTCTGTTACGGTATATTATTCTGAATTTCCTGCCTGCTCCTGTTGAGGGGTTAAGTTATCTTCTTGACATCTATGGTATGTTATGTGTTATAACAATGTTCTGCTGCCTTTACATATGCATCACCCAGTTTGTACAATTTTTTGTCTTTCTTTTTTTGAAAAATAATAAAAATTACAATTGAAAAAAAAAAAAAGAAAAATTTATTTTGTATTTTGTAGTAAAAGGTTTACTTTACTGGATATGCCAGCTTAATATTAGTAGCAAGTAAACCAATCGCAGACACAGAACAGATAGTTAAAGAAAATAGATTTGTGCAAACCTGGGTAATTTTGCTAGTCATTTGATCTGAAATTACCATCAAAATATCTGCATACAAGTGTGATAGTTATTCATTGATATGCCAACCCTTCTGCCAAGTAATATGTGTAGTATATACAACAGTGTATAATAGAGGCTAGAATAGAGTACTACCAGTGCTATACAAGGGCCAAAGCACTTACACACATCATAATCAAATACACTGTATCTAATGTAGAGACCAACATAACCAATATGCCCCCATATAGTGATAGATTCTAGTATTATATAGTAGCTCTGCAGATCTTATAAATTATTACAATTGCATCCAGTAACTTACAGGTGACGTCTTCTCTGACTGGAGGCAAGCTCTTTTCATTTTCTTCTTTATCTGACTCAAACCACCACAAAGACTTCTTCCAAGTGGGACTCGATTCTGCAGAGTATGGTGCCCCCATTAGTGTACCATCCAGTACTAATGTCCTTATAATATAATCATTATAATAATGCCCTAAATGTGATAGGATATGTAATATGATAATCATTCCCCCTGAACTCCCATGCAGTAAGAATGCCCCCACAGAGTAACAGTGACCATACATAAATATTGCCCCCATGCCTCCATACAATAATAACACCTTTTGTGCCTCCATACAGCTGTAATAAAGCCCCATATAGTAATTGTGCTCACATATCATTAAACAACCCTTGTGCCCCTATACAGTTATAATCACCCCTGTGCCTGTGCTTCCCTATATAATAATAATGCCCCATACATAAATAATCCCACACACACACACGCACACACACACACACACACACACACACACACACACGTCTCTTTACAGTAATAACACCTCTTGTGCCTCCACACAGAATTAAATGTGTCCTCCATATATATATATATAATGGCCCATGTGTCCCCATATGGTAATAATGCCCTATGTGCTCCCCTATATAGAAATAATGGCTCACTGTTCCTTTCCAAGGTAATAATGCCCCCTGTGCCTACACACAGTAAAGGTCTCCTATGTGCCACCATATAGTAATAATTCTCTTTCTGTCTCCACTACTTAGGCTGAACAGGAAGCATTCATTGTATGCCTCCTGCCCAGTTTGCAAGGAAGGGTTTAAGTGGGGATGCAGTGCCTCTCCACTTAACTCTTTTGGAGCCAGACAGTAAGCAGCAATCTGTATAGATCACTACTTACTGTCCCCACTCGTTTTGCTGAGCACACTGCTCCAGAACCAGTGGGGAAGGGGTTAAATCACTCATCAGAATGAGTAGGGGAAAGTAAGCAGCAATCTATACAGATCACTAGTTGTTGTCTGGCCTCAAGGGGGGGGGGGGGTAAGCGTGGATGCTTACTGTCTGGCTCCAAAACACAGGCCTGTATTTGAATTTTATGGTGCCCAAGGCAATTTGAGTGCTGACACCCCATACTAACGCCCCCAGGAGTAGGAAGGGGTAAGTGTTGCATTGCATTTATGTTAAAAACATAATGTGGAAACAGAGTATTTCAAACTTTATGGATGCTCTTCCCTGCTGTGCTAGCCACCTGGGCTAACACATGTAAATTGCAGGCAAGACCTGAACTTGTAAGGCCAGGTCCCACCTGCAGTTCACAACCACATGTGTTAGCCACAAGCACAGCAGCAACAGCACTCTCCATTTACTAATGTTTTTTTCTCTCTCTTTTTTGTTTTTTTGTCTCTCTTTTTTGTTGTTTAGATACTGGTATGGTACGTTGGATTCGGTTACTTGGTTAGAAGGTGGTATGGGTTTTGATCCCCCAGAGTTTTTAATACTATATATAGTGTTGTTTGTTGGCTTTGTATATATCTGAGATACTTTTATGCACTCGGGCAAGTATGTATATTGATATACTTCCACTGCTTAGTTGTTAAAGATTTGGTGGCTGCGTCAATGGCCGGCAGATTTTTTACTTTAATAAAATGGTTAACAAGGGATATGGCGGTGTTTTTATTTTAATAAAAATTTCCTTCTGATGGCTTCCACTACTAAGCTTGGAAACGGAGTAAAAAAAAAAAACAATACACCAAACACACTTTTTTCATTAAAATAAAAACAGCCCCATATCCCTTGTTGACCAAAAAAAAATATATATGTAGGTCAATGACACCGAATCCGACGAAGTCCTCAGGATCTGAAAAACAAAAAAAGAGAAAGAAAAAACAAACAAATAAATGGATGGATGGTGCTGTACCTGCTGTGCTAGTAGCTACCATATTTGGTAATAAACTGGATGTGGGATCTGTACCTGTAGCGCTAGGCCAGTGGAGAGTACCCACAAAGTGCTGAAATGCTGTGTTCCTACACTGTGTTTTTATATAAATGCAATGTAGGAAAACAGCCCAACACTTACCCCTTACTGGTCCTAGGAGCGTTGGTTTGGGGTGTCAGCACTCAAAGTGCCTAGGGCCGCATGAACTCCAAATACAGACCTACATGTACATAGAAGCTGCAGCAAATCCCACATCACGTGTGTCCGTATACCTAAGAGGAACATAAGCCAATACTGTGTTAGCACGTTTGAGCACATGATTAATAAACAAAGCACAAGGTTAATTAACAGTAACTGCGTAAAAAAAAAACATGAAAGAAATCATAAAATTATATAGGAAAAAATAATAAAAATTATACAGAAAGGAATATTATATGTATGTGCATACATAATAGATAGATAGACATAATAATGCCCTAATAGAGATTATTTTTTATGATAACTATATCCATGACTTAAACATGACATAAACTTTAATATGATGATGATGTTTATTATTATTATTATTATTATAATTATTATTATTATTATTATTACCATATAATTCTGGGACTACCCATCGGTTCCTCTGCTGTATTGTCTGTACAGACTGGCTCCTTTATGCACCTGCCCTATAAAAAAAAATGAGGTGTAAGGGTCCCTGTGTCCACTATTCTGTTTGACACGTATAGTACTGTACTGTAGTGATGAGCGAACATAAAAAAAAATTATTGAGATCGGTTCGTGTTCGCCGAACATTCACAAACAAACAACGAACGTACAGTAGAAGCGTACATATTAAACTAGACACATGCATACAGATTATCAGGTGCAAAGCGTAAATTACGCAGTTGTGTACATCACGAGATAAACGTTCGCATGTTTGAATATGTTTGAAAATGATCGTTATAACCATCCCGATCATCGAACATATTGTTCGTGATAGGCAAACACTAACAATAAGTGTCATGTTCGTAAGAACGTACCAACATTTACGAACATGTTCGCTCATCACAACTGTACTTTAGTGATTGAATCATACATTTTTTAATGAAACATACAGGCACTGTATTAGCTATTGGTGGATGCTGGAACCAATCAAACACATTTACATTACTCATGGGGGAAAAAACTGCTCGGCTCTCGAAACAGCCTGCCAGAATGGATTGTGATTGAGAACAGAGGTACCATGTGTGTGTTTTACATATGGACACATTTTAAAAAAGATTTTAATTTTTTGTCATAGGTAATGTATTAAAAGCTGATTTATCTGGCTGAAGTAAACTCTCCTAATGTATTTACTTGGGGACTGCAATAGATACTTATTTATGGGGCAGTATAACTTCTCATTTATAAAGCGATCCTGGTGGATTAGGAAAGACAGATTTTACTGAAAATATACTGCTGATCTCTTCATCATCTGGAAAGGTAGTCACGTTGATTTGAGCCAGTTTGCTGACCACTTAAAAAACAATAACTGGGCTCCTGCTTTTACACTAATGTAGGTCACAATAAAGTTGTGTTTCTAGACATGGAAGTTAACCATATGAATGACAATACCAATCTTGGATTATACAGAACAAGCAAGTACACTTACCAGTCATTTCAATAAAAATAACTACCCAAAGGGGCTTTTGCAAAGTGCCTATGTCAGCAATCTGCAGTAGCCTGGTCTGAACTGGGCCTGGTGTTTTGCTTTTGTGTGCCACACCCGATTGCTTCTCAGCTTCCAGCAATGCAGGAGTTAAGCTGAGAAGCTTCTGGACTTGATTTTGCACCTGTCTGGTCTCTGCGATTGATGGGTCTCTCTGCCTGTCTGTAACCTGGAAGATCAGAGCGCTGGTCCAATAGGGATCCAGACCGGGCTCTTGGTCAGCATAAATCAAAGCTGGGACTCAGTCCCAGCGCTGGCTATTTTGAGTAACATCCGGATCCCAGCTACCCTTGTCTATTCCTGCGCTCCCCATCCTAAATCCCTCAGCTTGCTCGTCTGTGTTACCTGACCTCTGGCTTTGACTTTTGACTATCCGACTGCTACTTGTTTTGTACTGCGCTGCCTGCTTGGTTTTTGACTTTACCTGTTCGACTATTCTATATTGTGTTTGTATGTCTTTCTTGTTCTGTGTTGCACATACTCAGTATAGGGAACGTCTTCGTGGTTGTCCACGGCCGCCTAGGGCCGATTGAGGCAAGTAGGTAGGGACAGTTGGTGGGTTCAGCATCAGGGCTCACTGTTGTGTCTTGTCCCTGCCTCCCCTGTCCTGACAGCCTATGAGCTGAACCTCAAACTCAGCCAAGGTGAATGCCTAAAGGAGAAAAATATTGTGAGATTGTGGTGAAGAAGACATTTTCCTATAAAATGTACAGCGGAACTGAAAAATAAAAATATTGATGGGGTGAAAGTGAAAAGAAAACCCAGCAATTTAGCAAACTTTGGGGGCTGACCTGTCTTACTTGTGATAATAACTTTGTGATGCTTTCACTTATCTAAGAGATTTTGAGACATTCATGATGCATTGTACTTTATGCTACTGGTCCATTTTAGTGGACCCATTCAATGATAATTTATGAAAAACATATTTTTGAAATTCGTAAAAATTTTTGAAAAATGTTCCTTTCTTGAAATCTGAAATTCTTTGCTTGTTATAAATCGTCATAACGCATAAATTAGTTAATACTTCACATTCACAGTATGTTGGCTTTATTTGAAAAACATACTTTTACTTTTATAGGGGCTTAGAAGTTGAGAAGCTTATTTTAAAATGTTTAAGATGTTTTTTTCTGATGCAATTTTTAAAGATATTTTATAGAATTTAATAGAGTTAGGCCATAAAATGAAAATTTATATTTCTTTCAATAATATATCGTTTTAGCTGAAATTTTCTAATTTTTAGGGAACAGAAAAGAATAAGCATTCCAAAATATTTGCAAAATTTCTCAATTTCTGTGGGAGTCCCTCTAATAAGGTTGTAAGCTGTTCTTTAAGCATATGACATTTTTAGCACAGATTTTGCTAGAAGGAAAGCTTTTGTATTTTTTGACTCACAGTGTTAAGTGTTTTTTTGCAGAATGGGCTGTTGTTTTATTGGTACCACCTTTGAGGTCCATTACATGCAATCTTTTGATAATCTTTCTTCAACTTTTCTGGTAGTAGAGAGTATACCTTGTTGAAAAAGTATGGTGTTACTATAGATGTACATCGGCTCATTTAGCAAAGTTGGCTAGTCAGCTTTTTTTGCAGATGATTAAGTCCTAGGTTATGTTCCAACGTTCTTGCGATTTTTAGTACATCATGGGAACATAGCCCTAAGCATATCTGAGAGTTTGGTTTACCATTGTAAAAAATATTTCAGAATAGCTGCGGTAGCCTTAGCGTTTAAGCCACCTACAGTACAACAACCACCATGAACTTGGTATAATGGTCTGTGATGGTCAAAATGAGCAAGCAGCCTGAATGACTAGCTTCCAGCATTACAAAAACATGGCCAGTGACAGCACCTCTCTTGTCTCCAGTTCAGGTGTGGTTTGCAATTAAGCTCCATTCACTTAAATTGAACAGAGTTACAAGACCTACACCCAAACTGGAGACAAGAGTGGTGCTGTCTTTGGAAAAAAGTGTCTGTGTTTTTGTAGCGCTTTAAAGGCTAAAGTGGAGTAGGCCTCTATGTTGTCTATGTCACTCGACATACTGACCCAATAGACACAACATCTCACATAGGCTTTGTATCCCTGAACCAAAGTGTCTGGACCAGCATTGTTGGCTTCTACTACCAAATGGTAGTCCAAGGTCCTCTGCAGAAGAAGTCTTTGTTCTTATCTGCACAATAGTCATTTGTCTAAAGCACATCTATTTTGAATTTCGGCACCAGAACAGGCTTTCAACAGTTCTCTCCACTCCTTGCCACATACACGTGCGCCCTATAAGACAGAGCTTCCCTCTGATTCTGCATAGTTTGCGTCGCCAGCGTGAGGCCCAGCACATACTTTAGACTTATATTGTATTGGGTCTCTCACTAGAGACAGAAGCTATTGAGGTGCAGCAGTAAGCTCCATCTTATAAGGTACATCATTATGTGGTGGGGTGCAGGGTGAATAGGCACTTGAAAGCCTATTAATTTAAAAAACAGAAGTGACAATACTGCACAATAATCATTTCTCAAACAACAGTGAACACTTTAACAGATTCTGAGAAGGGGTTGTTGATCCATAGATTTTGCTAGATGTAAAGTCAGGAAGGAATTTATCTTCTTAAAATGAGAAAATTAGCCTCCACCAATAATCTATATAAGATAGACAGGCTAGTAAACTATGTTAGCAACGTGTCCTTCCACACAGCAACCTAACATCCTTCCACATGGAGCAAGATCTTATGTCATCACGAGAGCATTTCAACCTAAGATGGTCATTTTTAGATGCATGTTCATTAGTGGTATAGCTAACGCTAATCTAAAGATAACAACAACACTAGAGCAATAGACAATGCATGTAAGGTGATTAATTCAACTTAAAGAAGGAGGAAAAATAAGATACACAAGAGCAAAATATCACTGCTGTCCCCAGGTGGGCATTACTGAGCATATTAACATACAAGAATAATAGAAAAAGCCACAATAACATTGATTTAATTTAAAAAAAACAGGATTTAAAAAAAAAACTGTTGGGCTCTGTGGCCTAAAAAGGATCTAGGATTAACATCACATGATGTGAACTTCCAATTCACATCTCCAAGACTTGTATTAATTATTCCAGACAATGAGTTCTGAAAAAAAAGTTTTAGGGTGCGCCCAGGTGCAGTTTTTTGTGGCATTTTCCTGGCCTCCAAAAAATGCTAGAAAAAATGCCAATGATGATGTTGGTGTTTTTCTGGCATTTTTTACATTTATTTGTGAATAGTTTTTTTTTTTTTTTTGCTATGTCCCAAGTAACATTAATGATGCCTTTGTGTCAGAGCAGAGAACAGAGCAGTGATTCATATCAATTACTTGCTACAGGAGTCATTCTTAAAACAGCATGCTCATATAGGGTTGATTAAAATGTTCACTTAGTTAATTGAGTAATTGCCTTGCGTGTTCAATGTAGCATGAATGTACTCATTGACCCAATATGAGTATAATAAAGATAAATAAGGGTGCCTTTACACAGAAAGCCAGGAACAGACTAAAAACAGAGAACATCATAAAGGTAAGACTGAGATTTCTCTTCCTTTCAAGTATATTCCTGGCTTTGGCTTCAAAAATATGTCAAATAAATCTCTGTGTCAGGTTTAACTTCTTATGCTTCTCATGGTATGGCAGTGCCAGCCAGGGCATGTCTTTACAGGGGTACTCCGGCCCGGCTGTATTTTTGAGATATGGCCGGGGAGGGGGTGTTTATGGATGACGGAGGTCACTTACCTCCCCGGTTCCTGCGCCGGTTCCCGGATCGCGGCGCCTTGTACCCTTCTCCCGTGGCCGCTTCCTGGTCTGAGCTGCCTGGAGACGTCTCCAGGCAGCTCAGCCATTCGGCGGCTGGTCGGGGGTACGGGGGTACGGGGCTCAGCCACTGAATGGCTGAGCTGCCTGGAGACGTCTCGTGCGGCAGCTCAGACCATGAAGCGCCTGCAGGTCGGGGGTACGGGGCGCAGCGATCCGGGACCCGGCGCTGGAACCGGGGAGGTAAGTGACCTCCGGCATCCATAACCACCCCCTCCCTGGCCATATCTAAAAAATATGGCCGGGCCGGAGTACCCCGTTAACCCCTTCCCCCATAGTTACGTACAGACACGTCCATTTCTGCACAGCATTCCAACAGATGGATGTGCCGGTAGGGGTCAAGGATGCTCCTGCACCCGTGTCATCCACGGGGGGGGCCCTACTGTCAGTGATAGCCAGACACCCGTCGCAACTGACAAGATCTGTTAGCCCAGATCTCTGCAGTTAACCCTATAGGTGCTGTGATCCGTGCGACCTATAGTGCTGCAAGAAAGGAGAATCCTCCCTTCGTTCCCCATCGGGGCTGTGTGGTGAGATCGCACAGCCCAGATGGTTGCTGTGACGTCAGGAGGCTTCCTCAAAGCCTTCTGGTGTCTCAGCTACAGAAGCTGATCAGGCTCAGCCTAAGGCTGAGTCTGATAAGCTTTGCCTATTACAGGCACATTGCATTGCAGTGCTAATGCACTTTCAGATGCTTTTAACTATCGCGATTTGAGATTTTCAACATTTTTCGGGACATATTCATCTTTATGTTGGTGGTATACTTTGGTTGATACACTCAAAAATTGGTTAATGTGTGCAAAAATTTGAAAAATTTCCAATCCTTTATATTGAAAATTCTCTTGTTCTAAGAAAAATAGTCATGCCACATGAATTAATTTTTACTGCAACATCTGCAACATGTCTACTTTATTGTGACGTCATTTGGTGAACGTCCTTTTACTTTTTAGGATGTTAGAGGGCTTTAAAATTTTGCAGCGATTTTCTGGAAAATGTTAAATTCAGATTTTTTTTTTTAGTGACCAGTTTAGTTCTGAAGTGGATTTGTAGGCCCTATATGTTAGTCACCCCCATAAATCCATCCACTGTAAAAACTGCACCCCTCAGTATTCAAAGTAACATTTCATAAGTGTGTTAACCCTTTTGGGTGTCTCACAGAAATTTAAGCAAGTTGGAGGGGAAATTTTTAATTTTTTTTGGAAGATATTCAATTTAATCCATTTTTTACCCTCTAACACAGCAAATACTAACTGAGAAATGGAACTCACTAATGATTCCCGATTCCAATGTTTCTAGAAATCCCCCTATATGTGGCCGCAGTGCGTCACCTGACTCAACCACAGGCCGCAGACATGACAGAGAACTGGTAAATTTTGGGGAATTTTTTTTATTTCAGGATTTTTTAACCAATATACCATATCACAGAGGCCTTGCAGTGCCAAAATATTTTTGTAAGACAAGTTGACGTTTTCATCTGTACCATTCTGAGGGACATGTGACACCCTGATCAATATTTATTTAATTTTTTTATGAGGTGGTACGAATAAAAAACACAATTTGGCAGCTGTTTTTCACCATTTTTTTTGTACGCCGTTTACTATATGTTACATATGACGTGTTATCTTTATTCGTCAGGTCGGTACGATTACAGTGATATACATTTTATATAACTTTAGTTATAGTTAAGGCATTTAACTATAAGGCATTTGTTTCTTGCATATTGTAAGGGCAGTAATATTTAAAAAATTTTTACCAATGGGGTTATGTGAGGCTTTTTTTTTGCGGCATAAGCTGACATTTTTAGTGGTACACCTGACGTTTGGGTACATGTGACTTTTTGATAGCTTTTTTCTATATTTTTTAGGGAGTGGAATTAACAAAAAATTGCCATTTTGGTTAGTTTTTTTATTTATTTTTTTTAAAGGCATTAATCGGGCGGTATAATTAATGTAATGGGTTAATATACGGGGTCATTATGGACGCGGCGATACCAAATGTATGTATCTTATTTATAGGGGATCATTTATAAAGGTGGATGGGGAATGTGTATATTTATTTTAAATATTTATTTTTTTATTTAATTTGTTTGTGTGTTTTTACTTTTGCAGGTACATGCATAATACATTACAGCACATACATGTTGCATACAAACATTAAAGAACAACGGGAGGGAGCCGGAGAAGGGAGGAGAAGGGGAACACGGGGGGAGGGGGTAAGCTGGATCGGGGCGGGGGAGAGCACTGGGGAAGAACCTGGATCGGGGCGGAGGAACACGGATGGACAGGGAGAAGGAAGGGGGACTTGGGGGGAGCATCACGGCAGTGACGGTGGGAGGAAGCAATGTGCTGCAGCCTCCTCTCACCGCCCCATCAGCAGAGGCAGAGAATCTCCCTATAGATGCTGTGGTCACACCGACCACAACGTCTATGGGGTTAACTGCCGGGGGGGAGCACGGCTCAGCTAGGGGCAATGGGGGGAGGCAGTAAAAGCATGACGTCTAGGGATGTCATGATGCAGAATGGCACTGCTTTCATGATGTCCCTGGATGTCATTTTAGGGGAAAGGGTTAAACCTGCGCGGTGACTGCAGAAAATTTCAAATGAGAAAAATGCTAATTTTGGCATTTTTTTCATGGAAAAAATTGCATTTTTTACAAAATATTTTTTACATATCGGCCAAAATTTACCACTAACCTAAAGTACAATGTGTCACAAAAAAAACGATCTCAGAATCCGAAAGAAAAGTTATAGCATCATGTTGCTACAACCACATAAAGTGAGACAGGTTGCAATTTAAAAAATGGGCTCTTGTCCTAAAGGCCAAAATTAGTCCAGTCCTGAAGGGGTTAAATAAGAGTTGCTATTTCTTCTTCTGAAGGGGATTGCATCTATTGCATTATAGCTGCCAGCTTTTCTACTGTATATTAACTTAACACAGCATATTTTGCTGTATCACCCAGGCAGGGCTTAGTACAAGAGATAAGTGAACAGCAAGCATGCTCAGGTTTGTCTTTACCCAAGAGCACAGCATTTTTTTTTACCATCGGTAATCAAATGCTGCACTCTTAGATTCAAATGAACTTGAGCATGCTTGAGGTTCGCTCATCTCTAATTGCTACTTACCAAGCTTGTTTCTTGATATACTCGATGTACTCTTTGAATTTCCCATCACTCTTTGCAAATCATATCTTTATACAATTTTAATTCTTGTTTTAGGTTTTGGGTATATTGTAAGAATATTGTGTACAATGAATGTTCACATAAATAAAGTGATAAAGATCTGTATGTTCACATTTTAAAATCTAAACCAGATTCTAAACATAAATGAACTAGATAAATTAGATTTTTTATTCCTTGGTGGTTTATGTTCAATCTTAAAATCAATGGCTAATTTATTATTTTTACTTTACTAATACTTTAAAAGCTGCAGAATACTTGTTAACTAATGATACGGAAAAACACTCCTGAAAGGTCACCTTAGGCACCTTACCTAATAATGTTGTGTACTAGCACTCAAACCTATAAAATTGTGGTGGAACTTAATAAATTTTCTCCGTCTGCTAATATATTTTCTGATCAAATAAAATGGTAATATGAGATATTGTTCCAGAAGCAAAAAGGTTTCCTGTTAACTGCCAATGTGTCACAGGACACTACCACGCTTACTAGATATCAGCCTGCAATCTCATATTGCATTTTGACAAGATTTTTTTCCACCTGAGCTGTAGAGAAATGATCCCACTTCTCCTCCCACGCAGTTACAACAGCTGTTTTTTTCCACACACTCTATTCTCTGTTCATCCAATTCTATAAATAATTTCACACTAGGCTTTTTTAAAGAAGGTCAGCTGTCTTTTGAATAGAACAGGATAAATATTTCTTCATAGCTAATTAATGATCTTTTATTCAAATGCCAGTACATTACTATGCGTTGAAGAGTTCTTAAAGTCCAAGTCCGACAATGTGAACATATGAAACTGCATAGAAGAATGCACATATCTATTCAGAGTTAATCATAGCCTTAAAATTGGCTTCTTACCTCTTAGTGTCACTTACTTAGGAGTTATAGAATTACTTATTATATTTATCATCTCTGTATGTACTATAGGACAGAGAGTTCACGACCTAACATTTTTAGGCTCTGTTCCATGCTTAGCGTCATAGCTTCTGTTTATAATGGAGCAGTTCCATGTGATCAATGTAATTAGAGTAGCGAGTGTACAAAAAGTGTTTGATGCCATTGCAGGAGTTAGGGTACTTTGTGAGTCATTTTTCCATTTTAACATACGGTATATAGTAGTTTCAGGTTTGTTGACAAACTGATATTCCATTGACGAAACCTTTGGTAAAAACTATGATACTGGAAAAGAGATAGCAGAGAATGTGCAGTAGGAAGGCTAAAGGAACATGGAACTAGTACACTTGGTATTGATAAAACCAATGTTTAGAAATGAGGAAACATTTTTGCTGATCTTCAAATGACCTTATGACAATACATTCATATATATATAGTGCATTCAGAAGGTCAGACCCTTTCACTTTTTCACATTTTGTTTTATTGCGACCTTGTTCTAAAATAAAATCTCATAGTCTATAAGCTCTTCTGAGCAGCACCCAGGCTTCTCATGTTAGACTTTGATGTTACATGTGTATCTCCGAAATGTCGGATTTTTCAATGATTTATTGAAGAATTAAAATTAAAATCTTGCATTGGAATAAGGATTCTGACCCTTTACTTAGGGTCCTATTACATTGAGCGATTTTTAACAATTAAAGACTAACGATAAACGTTTGCAACTGAGATTGTTATCGTTTGCAGAACGATAATCGTTAGTTACGATCGTTACTATGATCGTTATTGCAATCGTTACTATGATCGTTTATTTCTACTGATCCCAGAAAAACAATGAACAATGTGCTATAACATTGAACGATTAGTGAAAAAATGATTAGCGAACGATTAACGATAATTTTTGGTTCAGATCTAAATAAACAATCAACGACATATGAATGATTTTTCGATCGTTGCCTGCAATTACACAGAACGATTATTGTTTAAATTCGAATGATTTAACGATTTTTCGCATGATAATCGTCCTGTGTAATAGGGCCCTTAGTACAAAGTTGAATCCACTTTGGTAAAACCTTCAGTCTTGTGGGTATGATGCCACAAGGTTTGTACACCTGGCTGGATTTTCTTCCATTCTTCTCTGCAGATCTTGTCAAGCTCGGGGGACTGTCGGTGGACAACCATTCTCAATTTCTTTTTCAGAGATGTTTGATCGGGTTTAAGTCAGAGCTCTGTCTGGGCTACTCAAGGACATACATAGAGTTGTCCCTAATTCATTTCAGTATTTACTTGGCTGTGTGCTTAGGGTGACTGTATAGTTGATATGTTAACCTTTGGCTTAATCTGCAGTCCCTGACTAGTACTTTATCCCATTTGATAAAAAAAAAATTCACTCAGCAAGATGCTGCCACCACCATGCTTTACTGTAGAGATGGAATTAGTCAAGTGATGAGCAGTGACTGGTTTCCTCCCTTACACACTTTTTTGCAAACTCCAGATGGGCTTTCCTGTGTATTTTACTAATTATAGGATTTTTTCTGGATACAGCACAGATCAGCACACAGACAGAGTGACCATGGGGTTCTTGGTCACATCTTGTACGGTGGGGCAACCAATCCTAGAGAGAGTCCTGGTTGTTCCAAATTTCTTCCATTTATTAATTGTGGAGGCCATTGTGCTCTTGTGAACTTTGCAGCACTGTGCAACAGAAACATTTTTATACCCTTTTCCAGATCTATTCTTCCAATCCTGTCTCAAAGCTCTACAAGCAGTTCTTCCCACTCACGGCTTGGTTTTTGCTCTGAAATATATTGTCAGCTGTGAGACCATGTGTATATATTACATGTCTAGTCAAATGTACCACAGTTTTTAGTTTTACTAAAGAGCTGATTGATGGGGAAAACACACAACATAAAATTGGAAAGAGGTTTTTTGTTTTTTTAGATACGGGGGTATCTAGGGGTAAAATATAAATTAGTTTTTAAAAGCTCAGTTGTTCTAAACCCCTATTAAGGCAATCTGAAAAAAGAACTAAATCTAGAATGCTAAATATTAGGAGGTATTTTTTAGCCACTCAGTGTTCCATTGGAATAGCATTCGAATGGTTAGCACACTAATAAGGATGTGAAAGCTTTTGAAAAAGAAGACAGGGTCAACTAAATTGTTGTAGATAGCGTCAGTATGGCATAATATGAGCTTAGTACAAATAAAGAAATTAGGGGTCTTTAAAAAACATTGTGCAAAATTTTGAATATTTCAAATATTCAGAACGTGGGATAAATAAAGGATTTCGCAAAAAAATCAAAGCTATGTTTAACTTAAGTGCATTGTTTGAATACATAAGACCGAGGCATGGTTTCCATACTTCACTGAATAGAGCAGCCTTTATCAGTTATATATGCTAACTTAACTGTAAAATTGAAATTTACAAGCTGTCAGATTTGGCAGGAAGATCTAGGAGTACTGAACAAATGGGAAAGAATTTATCAAAATGTAAAATAAATTTCCCCTTACGGCAATTATGAAAGAATGCAATTCAACATAATACACAGACGGTACTTCCCACTGAGCATTGTCCATAACATACACAGTCGTAGTAATTCTAACTGACCGAGATGTAAGCAGGAGATGAAAAATTGCTGCATATTAGTTGGTCTTGTATTGCAATAAAGAAATACTAGAGAAAATTAATATTAGGTTAAAGTCCAAAATAGAAATTGGTGTATATATATCTCTCCGCATATAGGAATATTGGGAGGTTATAAAAAAAATACAACTCCCATTTCAGAAAAAAAATGTGAATTGTTAAGAATATTATTCTGTGCAAGGGAATTGAGTGTCAAAAATTGTGTATCTCCTAGAGCCCCACCTCTTGTGCTTGAAAAAAGATGGAAAATAACTAATGAAAACTTTACAATATATGATACATAAAGAATAAATGATTATTAATTTGAGGGTTTTGTTTTTCTATTTTTTTCCTTTCTCTTTCTCAGCAGTTGGTGGGAAGAAGGGAGTTTTGCAAAACTTTTTACTATAAGGTTGTAGAGTTAAAAATTACGACAATTACTATTTCTTTTATCTTCTTTCTAAAATGTACACATATATATATATATATATATATATATATATATATATATATAAATAATCATTTTACTTTAATTTCACAATATTAGATTTCCTATTTAGAATAGTATACTGATAAGAAAGGAAAACTTTAAAATGTAACTTTTATTTATTTACTTTGTTTAAAACACTTTTCTCAGTTCTTGAATCAGCAAATACTTTCACCTATACAGTGGCCATCACCAGAACACCGTACACAAATTAATCTAATAGTTCATATTGCACTCATAAAGATAATTGCACAGTCTTGTTTCTTATTGCACTTCTCACATTTATATCTTTGCACTTTTCCCGCAACTGTGTGATGTGCCTGGCAATTATAAGGTGCTTAATTTCATTTTAGTTCATATTGCACCTTAGTAAAAAAATTGCTAAGTCCCCTTGACTCTATTGCACTATTCACTGGTGTATTTTACACTCTTCCCGCAACAGTGTAGCATCTATTGCAATTTTAAGGTGCTTATTTTATTTCATTTATTTCTATAGTTCATACCACAGTTTTATGTTCATTCCACATGTAATATCTTTTCTGTGAGCTCAAATATCATACTTTATTAGAATTTCAAAGAAGGTTTTTTGTACTTCCCTTTGTTTATTTTCTTTACTTTTTTAGGGGTTCCTTTACACTTCATTCCGCTGGTCCAACGCGTTTCTTGAACCACTCATCATCAGGGGCCGGTTGGTAGCTTCACAGGTATCCAGTTGGTATATCCATATGCACAGCACTGGTGATGGCCGCACACTGATTCCCACTACTGAGCTCTCTTTTATATCACTCGAGGATCCTCCTCCCGGTTTGGTTAATTGCTATTGTGGCCTATTCCCTCCTCTGGGTCCGGCCCACCTAGTACGCAACAGAGAGGTGATCACATGATCGCTTGTTTCCTTATACCATATTAAGTGACCTGAAACGCATTCTGCGTGTCAAGCCTCGCTACGGACTTTCAACCTGAACGGTAATTTCTCTTCCATCTTGGAGACATTGATCTTGTCATTGCTAGGAGACCTGAGACGCTGTTTGCGTGTCAAGCCTCCTCCTGAATATTTATTCTAGCAGCGCAAAGTCAACATGTCTCTTTTAACCCCTCTTTTATCGGAAGCATACATATGAAATGTAGTCATTTAAGCCGTGCGGCTTCACAGTATTTAGCCAATAGGTCCACCGTGCCTCACATTGCAATAGTTTTTTATCATAGTTTCCCTGGAGCCGTGATCTTTCTACCACTTCTATCACTTGACATCTGAGAGATTCGTAATCACTCCGGGGTTTTTCGGCAAAATGCAAGGCTACAGGGGTCTCTCTTTGATTCCTTATATCTCCCACATGCTCGCTCAGTCTCTTTTTCAATGGTCTGAACGTCTTTCCCACATAATTCAGTGGGCATGGGCAAGTGAGCATATATATATATCTCTCCACTCGTAGAGCAGTTAGCAAAACTTCTTGTTTCGTATGATTCTCCTGTGCTGCTGCTTGTAAATGTTTTGTCAGAAATTATATATTTGCACACAGTGCAGTTGTTACACTTGTACGTTCCTGTCGGTTTTGTTGATTTTGCATTATTATTTTTATTTGTGAGTGGTAGATAACTGTGGACCAGGCGGTCCCTTAGATTACGTCCCCGTCTGAACGTGATCTGTGGGGTCTCGTTGCAACTAAATTATTCTGAAATGAGTGTGCTGGCAAATGGTCTGTCCTTTGTTCCATCGATGAAATTCAATGCGTTCATGTGGACAAAAGATGTCCACATGTTCGCACGTGGTCTTAAATGGAAAAAATATTTTGCAATAAAAAATCTCAAAGATGGCCAACAACTTGGTCTAGAAGAAGAGGACATGACGGTGTTTAGAGATATGTATGAATTGGCTCAGTCGGGGGGAACGGGTGGAGGGTGAAGATCCCTTTACCAGTTTAAAAGAAAAAAGTATAAAAAATCCTCCCCTGGGTGACTATAGTCATATTGACACATTTGTAGAACTGGTATCTAGGGCCTTTAGAAATTTGGAGCAGAAAACAATAACCAATCAAAACCTTCCAAGGGAAGAGAGGGCAGCATTGGTAGCTCTTGAGCGTGATTCCTCCCTGGTCATCAAACCCTCTGACAAGGGGGGTAATATTGTATTGATGGCCAGGGAGGAATATGACGCAATGTGCCTGAATTTACTAAATGATAAGGATTGTTATAAAAAGCTTAAATCAGACCCTACGGAGACCTTTGCTAGAGAGCTAGCTCAGATCTTAAATGCAGCAAGAGAGTCTAGATTGATAGATCTCAATGAGTACAACTATCTTAAACCTAAATACCTGAAAATTGCGAGTTTCTATAGTCTCCCTAAAATACATAAAGGGTACCCCCCTTTACGAGGACGCCCAATTGTAGCGGGCATCGACAATGTGACTCAAAATGTCAGTATGTCGATGCAGTGCTAAGACCATTTGTGGAAGCACTGCCGTCTTATGTTTTTTTTAAACTCCTTTTATTGAAGGATAAAGAGCAGACACAAGCATTACACATATCATAACATAACATGTACATGACAGCTCAGCAGAGCAGAAAGAAGTATACTTGCATCCAATAAATGATTAAACATAAAACAAAATTGGCAGTACAGAAAAGAGAAGGTAGCACAATGTAACAAACATCACACAAGTCACATTACAACTAGGAAGAACATCCGCATATAAGAATTACACGGAGTCATACTAGTCCCCTCCTTGAGGGGAAGGGAGATTGTGTTCTCCAATCCGTATAAATCTACTAGGCTGAAACGCCGTCAGAGGTGAGTCACACCACCATCCCCATACCTTGCGAAACTTTCCAGGGCAGCCTCTGTGCTTGTATACAATAAACTCATACGATAGCGTGGAATTAACTAGTTTTTTCCATTTACTCACTGAGGGGGGTCTGACATCCATCCATCTCATCGCTATTGTCTTTCGTGCCATGAATAAAGATGCCCTGAGGAAAATTCTACAATGATGAGGCCACTCCTCTTCGTCCAGTAAGCCTAACAAACATATTTTGTGGGTACACGGTACCGGGATACCTATCATCTGAGACAGCTGGACCGTTACTTCCTGCCAAAAGGATCCAACATCTGGACAAGTCCAGAGCATATGACAAAAGTCGGATCTCGGGTAGTGGCATCTATGACATTCCTCCGAGGGGTATCTACCCATTCTGTGCATTCTAACAGGAGTGAGATAACTTTGGTGAATGATAAACAACTGTGTCAATCTATTGTTGACGGCAGGGGAAACATACAAATGAGAGGATAGGATGTCAGACCACTCGTCCTCAGACAACTCCCCTAAGGAAGAGCGCCACCTGTCCTCCACTGGTAAAGGATTATTCTCTATTCGGTACTGTATGAGGAATGAGTATAGTGCAGAGATCAGGCCACCAGGGCCCTGAGATCTAAACACACCGATAAGAGGATAATCTGAGAAGGGTAGAGAGGGTCTCGGGAATTGGGCGTTGAAAGCATGCCAGAGTTGTAAATATCTGTACATAGATCCCCGTGGTAAGTCAAATTTATCTTGCAATTGTTGGAATGAGCAGAAGACCTGGCCCCGACACACATCCCCCACTGTACAGACCCCATGTCGTATCCAGAAGCGGGGTTCCAGGTGTTCAGAAAAATGTGGTAAATTAGGGTGATACCATAAGGGTGTCTCTGTCATCACTCCCTGATAATGCAGTAGTTTTTTGACTGCGCCCCATACTTGTGATGCTAGCTTGTGTAGCGGCAAAAGCCGGGAGGGTTTTAAATATCCACCTTCCAAGACTGGCCATAAATGCTGGAGATCCAGGAAGTGAGCCAAATGATGTTCCCTATTAGGTAAAATCTTTGCTTCTACCCACCTCTCGAGATACCTCAACTGTCCCGCCAGATAGTACAAGTATATATCTGGTAGAGACATTCCACCATACGCCTTGGGCCTCTGAAGTGTCAGTAAGCTCAGTTTGGATCTAGATGCCCCCCACACAAAGGAGGGAAATAAAGAGTGTAGGTTTCTGAAAAAGGACATGGGAACCGGGGCAGAAGCATGTTCCAGTATATACAGGCATTTAGGCAAAATCACCATTTTAATGAGATTAATACGTCCGGGCACTGCAAGAGGGAGAGTCGACCAGATCTTAAACTTGGATTTTATGTATTCCAATAGGGGATAAACATTTGCCTTGGCATCTAGAGAATATTGTCTACAAATTATGATGCCCAGATATTTAAATTGGGCCACCACTGGCAGTCCTTGAGCATTAGCCGTCCAACCGTCGGGGCATAGTGGCATAACTGCCGTCTTATGTTAGAGGCACCACAGATGTCCTCAGGAGAATCGACGAAATACAGTTGGATTCAAACTCATATCTAGACTTCCTTGATGTTGAGGCTCTGTACTCGTCGATTCCCCATGAGGGAGGTAAGATGGCAGTCAGACATTTTCTGAGGACAAGGTGGGTACAGTATGAAGCTCATAATGAGCTGATTATGGTACTCCTCGATTTTGTCCTCACGAAAAATTATTTCCTCTTCGGGGACGACTTTTTCCACCAGCAGCGAGGTACAGCGATGGGGAGTCCATGCGCCCCAACTTACGCAAATCTGTACCTCGGCTGGTGGGAGGATAGGGTCGTCTTCGGAGAGGAGATGGTGTGGTGGTCCAGGCACATCCAGCTGTGGATTAGATTCATAGACGATGTGCTGCTGGTTTGGTCCTCTACTCCTGAAGACTTCAGCAAATTCGTTGATGAGCTCAATACAAATGAAATGGGCCTACGATTCACAAAGACCATTGATCAACATCATATGGTCTTCTTGGATCTGGATATACAGGTAGCGTCCACTACGAAACTTAAAACTACTGTCCACCAAAAGGAGACAGCTACAAACTCCTTATTACAATGGGACAGTTGTCATCCTCGGCCATTAAAAGCCGGTATACCTGTTGGCCAATATTTGCGCCTACGTCGCAATTGTTCGAGCTTAGGAGAATTCAAAACTAAGGCTGATGATCTGAGAAATAGACTAGTGGATAGAGGGTACCCGAAAAAAGTCCTCAGGCAGGCTTATTGGAAAGCGATACAAAAAAACAGAAATGAACTGCTTGCCATAGGACAAAAAGAAATAGGAGATGACCAGCAATCTCGCATTATAGGGACCTATGATGTGAAATCGGAGGAGATAAGAGCCATATTAACACAATATTGGCCGGTGTTGCAACTAGACTCTACAATCGCAAATGCGATATCAGAGACCCCACATATCACGTTCAGATGGGGACGTAATCTAAGGGACCGCCTGGTCCACAGTTATCTACCACTCACAAATAAAAATAATAATGCAAAATCAACAAAACCAACAGGAACGTACAAGTGTAACAACTGCACTATGTGCAAATATATAATTCCTGGCAAAACATTTACAAGCAGCAGCACAGGAGAATCATACGAAACAAGACGTTTTGCTAACTGCTCTACGAGTGGAGAGATATATATATGCTCACTTGCCCATGCCCACTGAATTATGTGGGAAAGATGTTCAGACCATTGAAAAAGAGACTGAGCGAGCATGTGGGAGATATAAGGAATCAAAGAGAGACCCCTGTAGCTTTGCAATTTGCCGAGTGATTACGAATTTCTCAGATGTCAAGTGATAGAAGTGGTAGAAAGATCATGGCTCCGGGGAAACTATGATAAAAAACTATTGCAATGTGAGGCACGGTGGACCTATCAGCTAAATACTGTGAAGCCGCACGGCTTAAATGACTACATTTCATATGTATGCTTCCGATAAAAGAGGGGTTAAAAGAGACATGTTGACTTTGCGCTGCTAGAATAAATATTCAGGAGGAGGCTTGACACGCAAACAGCGTCTCAGGTCTCCTAGCAATGACAAGATCAATGTCTCCAAGATGGAAGAGAAATTACCGTTCAGGTTGAAAGTCCGTAGCGAGGCTTGACACGCAGAATGCGCTTCAGGTCATTTGATATGGTATAAGGAAACAAGCGATCATGTGATCACCTCTCTGTTGTGTACTAGGTGGGCCGGACCCAGAGGAGGGAATAGGCCACAATAGCAATTAACCAAACCGGGAGGAGGATCCTCGAGTGATATAAAAGAGAGCTCAGTAGTGGGAATCAGTGTGCGGCCATCACCAGTGCTGTGCATATGGATATACCAACTGGATACCTACCAACCGGCCCCTGATGATGAGTGGTTCAAGAAACGCGTTGGGCCAGCGGAATGAAGTGTGAAGGAACCCCTAAAAAAGTAAAGAAAATAAACAAAGGGAAGTACAAAAAACCTTCTTTGAAATTCTAATAAAGTATGATATTTGAGCTCACAGAAAAGATATTACATGTGGAATGAACATAAAACTGTGGTATGAACTATAGAAATAAATGAAATAAAATAAGCACCTTAAAATTGCAATACATGCTACACTGTTGCGGGAAGAGTGTAAAATACACCAGTGAATAGTGCAATAGAGTCAAGGGGACTTAGCAATTTTTTACTAAGGTGCAATATGAACTAAAATGAAATTAAGCACCTTATAATTGCCATGCACATCACACAGCTGCGGGAAAAGTGCAAAGATATAAATGTGAGAAGTGCAATAAGAAACAAGACAATGCAATATGAACTATTAGATTAATTTGTGTACAGTGTTCTGGTGATGGCCACTGTATAAGTGAAAGTATAATTTGCTGATTCAAGAACTGAGAAAAGTGTTTTAAACAAGGTAAATAAATAAAAGTAACATTTTAAAGTTTTCCTCTCTTATCAGTATACTATCTATCTATCTATCTATCTATATATATATATATACATTCTTTTTTTTTTTTAATTATAAAAGAGATAATAAGATAAGATAAGATAATAAGAAGGAAATATTAAAGGGGCAGACTAGATGGACCTAGTGACCTTTTTCTAGTGACAATCTTCAATGTTTCTATGTAACCCAAACTGGCAAAAAAAAACCCTTGCACAACTCCACAAAATAAACTTGGCTGTCATATTTTGACATGGTATGACCTATCCAGAGGATAGATGATAAGTGATATTCAGGATCCACAGCCTAAAACAACCAGGATCCACCCCCAACATAATGGTCACTTAATTTATGATCACATAAATGGAGGTCCTGAATGCCACTTTTTGAATAAAGTTAAGGTCCAGCTGTACTCTTCTTTCTTCAACAGTCCCATATATTGTAGCTGGCATGGCACTGTGCATATCTGACCACTGCTTTATTCTAAGTGGCCTATTCCACCGAGCGATAATCGTCTGAATTGGCCCGATTCGGCTGATTATCGCTAGAGATGAGCGAACCAGACGGATTTCTGGTTCGTATGAATGAGAAATCTCGGCGGCTGACTCCCGCTGTCTGTTCCCTCCCTGCAGCGGGTGGATACATCGTAAGGAACGCCTGGAAAACTGGTATACAGCCATTGGCATTGGCTGTATCCCAGTTTTCCAGGAGTTCCTTACGATGTATCCACCGATGTATCCACCGAACCAGAAATCCGGCTGGTTCGCTCATCTCTAATTATCGCTCCCTGGAATAGAGACAAGGATCAGCCGATGATCGTGTCATCAGCTGATCGTTTATTTAGGTGAAAACCTAAAATCATCGGTCACCGATCATGCTTCGCTATGTGGAATAGCAGTGCGTGGCTGGTGACCGACGATTTCATAAAACAGCATACATTACCTACTATGCTGCAGGTCTTCTCCTCCGCTTCTCACTGGGTCTCGCGCCCAGCAGTAGCTTCGGAGTGGCCTGTCTGAGCTGACAGACCGCTCAGCCAAACACTTGCCGCTGCGGTCCTTGCCAGTGATTGACTGAGCGGCCTGTCAGCACAGACAGGCTGCTCTGAAACTGCTGCTGTGCGCGGGACCCAGTGAGAAGAAGCGGAGGAGAAGTCCTGCAGCATAGTTGGTAATGTATGCTAAACAAGCGCTGCAAGGACATCGGTAACTATGTCCTTGCAGCCCTTGCTAAAAGATTATCGGGCCGTGGAATAGGCCCAGTAAACGAGCGCCAATCTAGCAGATCGGCACTCGTTTACATTGTTGATCGGGCCCCCATTGGCCCGTGGAATACCACACTAACACTGACTCTCAGGACCCCCCACCTTGTGATTTTTTTTATCAGAACCCCACTGATCACTTATTACCTTCTTTGGATGAATATTCATCTAGTACTCTGCAATGATAAGTGTGACATCAATGCAGAACGCAGCCTTGGGCTATGTTCACACATAGTATTTCCCTCAGTCTTTGGTCAGTTTTTTTTCAACCAAAGTCAGGAGTGGAACTAACAAGGTAAAATTATAATAGAAAGATTTGCTCATTTTATGTGTTTTCAACCCACTCCTGGTTTTGGTTGAAAAAAGACTTATTAAAATACTGGCAGAAATACTAATACTGGCCATTGCACCAAACCATCGTATTTACATATTACTTAAACTAAAGCAAGAACAGCGCTAAGGTGTGAGGTAAGAAAACTACCTTCATTCTAAACCTCCCAAGGGCTCAGAGTCTTCTAACTTGCTGTTAGTTTCCACTTAACCCTTAGAGGACCGGGGCAAGTTAAAATTTTTGTGTTTTCGTTTTTCCCTCCTTGTGCTTAAAAGGCCATAGCACTTGCATTGTTTCACCTAGAAACCCACATGAGCCCTTATTTTTTGTGCCACTAATTGTACTTTGCAATGACAGACTGAATTTTTTCATAAAGTACACTGGAAAACCAAAAAAAAATTTAATGTGTAGTGACATTGGAAAAAAAAACGCATTTCTTTTATTTAAGGGGTTTCCGTTTTTACGCCGTTCACCCTGGGGTAAAACTGACTTGTTATATATGTTCCTCAAGTTGTTACAATTACAACGATAGGTAACATGTATAACTTTTATTGTATCTGATGGCCTGTAAAAAGTTGTTAACCATTGTTAACCATGTTCCTTAAAATCGCTCTATTCCCATGCTTATAGCGCTTTTATCCTTTGGTCTATGGGGCTGTATGAGGTGTCATTTTTTGTGCCATGATGTGTTCTTTCTATCGGTACCTTGATTGCGCATATGCGACAATTTTTCTGGATTTGATGCGACCAAAAATGCACAATTTTGCAATTTGGGATTTTTTTTTACGCTTACGCTATTTACCGTGCGAGATCAGGAATGGCATAAATTAATAGTTCGGGCGATTACGCACGCAGCGATAGCAAACATGTTTATTTATTTATTTTTATTTATAACATGGGATAAGGGGGTGTTTCACACTTTTATTAGGGGAGGGAGCTTTTTAATAATAATAACACTTTTTTTTTAACTTTTACACTTATTCCAGAAGCCCCCCTGGGGGACTTCTAGTATAAGTACACTGATCTCTCATTGAGATCTATGCTGCATAGATATGCAGCATAGTTCGATGAGATAGGCACTTTGATTGCTTCTGGCTGCTGCAGCCGGAAGCAATCGAGTGCCGAGCCTATTACGGTGCTGAGCCCGGTGGCAGTAGGATGTGTGGATCGCTCCTCCGGGACAACGTCCCAGAGGAGCGATCCACCCCACTAGACACCGGGAATGGCTGCATTCAAGTAATCTGCACGGCCCCACTCTGAACACATGTAGGTGGCCCTGGACGTACGGGTACATCCAGGGTTGCCTAAGGGTTAAATACCACAGTCAAAACATTTAAACACAATAAATGCATATCATCAGTTATATAGTGAGACAACAAGATCAATGGGAGATTATCTATTGTAATGGCAGCCCAGGGCCAGTGGCTGCCATGCCCTTTCCATTGTTACAGCCTGCCATAGAGTCCCCATACACTTTATACTTCTGTTGGCCCATGAGTAAAAAGGATCTGTGGCCCTCCTGAGACTCCGCCAACATCATCTAAAAAATGACTGCCCTACCGCCTTTGTTCTGTGGGAGATACCCATCCTCTACCCAGAGAGAACACAAGAATCCCTTGGGGATGATGGAAGACATAACTGATGATAGTTCGGCCTACGGGTATTGAAAGTGTATGCCCATCTATTGGGTGCAACTCAGATGGATCAATGTAGTACTGTAGTATTACACTGATTGATCCCTATGAGCTCAACTTTTGCTTCAAAAGTGCAAAACAAAAAAAATCCCTTTCCTAATAAAAATTCAAATCACGGTGCAACTCCCATTGTGAAATCCACTGCAATACGATACGTGTAAATCCACCCATACATTATAAAAAATTGTAATTGTACTGACCTGAAAAATCACTATAACATGTTTGTCTTCCACAAAGAAAACAAAAGTTTTTTTTTTTATAAAATGTATGGTGCCACTAAAAAAAATTGTCTCATAAAAAAAAGGCCACATATGATGGAAAAATCAAAATATTATGAATGCTATTGATGGAAATATTAAAATAACATTGGCAGTGGAGTATGATGCAGGCCCTTATACCCATCACCCCACCCCCACCCAACCCATGGCAGAATAGTAAGTCATGGGCATGAAGAAGTTAAATACAAAGACCTCCCAAATGATAATTGTTATTTATTAACTGTGGGACTATCTTTCTTACAAGCATACATTTTTAAACCCTAAAAAAAAACTGATTTCCCAATGTAGTTTTTAAAGTTTGTGTTCTTCACAAATAAACATTGAATGTATTAAATAAACTGTAAACTCCTATTGATCCTAGGGGCCCTTTTATTTACGTAGGCCAGTTATCGGTAACAAGCATTCCTAGAAACCATTCGGCCAATAATGGACCCGGCCACTCGATTGTGTTTGCAGAGAGATTTGATTACAACACATTTTACCACAAAACAAAAGAACTAATCAGCTCGTAGGCTGACCGCAGGCACCTTTACATGGGCTAAATATGGGTGTTTCTAGGAACACTTGTTAGCGATTATTGGCCCATGTAAAATGGCCCTATGGTGCGTTTACGGAGAGAGATTGATCTGACTTATTTTTTTAAATCAAAGACTTTAACCAGGAAACAGGTCATAAAGGAAAGACTGAGATTTCTCCTCTTTTCAAATCCATTCCTGGCTTTGGCTTCAAATATCTGTCAGATAAATCTTTCTGTGTAAAGGCACCCTTAAGACCCTTAATTTCTGTTTACTGTCTCTTCCATAATCTTCGTGTAGCTTAGACTTTTCCAATGACAATAACCATCCAGTGGTTTTAACCCCTTGCCTCCGCAGCCTGTTTTGGCCTTAATGACCAAGCTCATTTTTCAAAATCTGACCTGTCTCACTTTATGCTCTTATAGCTCAGTGATGGTTTAACGTATGCTAGCGATTCTGAGATTGTTTTTTCGTCACATATGGCACTTTATATTAGTGGCAAAATTTGGTCACTACTTTGTGTGTTTTTTGTGAAAAACATCAAAATATCATGAAAAATTAGAAAATTTATCATTTAATGAACTTCTGAAATTCTCTTCTTCTAAAAAAGGAAGTCATAGCACATAAATTAGTTACTAAATCACATTACCAATATGTCCTCTTTATTCTTGTATAATTTGGGAAACATATTTTACTTTTTTAGGGTGTTATGGGGTTTAGAAATTTATTAGCAAATTAGCACATTTTGTGAAAGTTTCCAAAACTGATTTTTTTTTAGGGACCAGTTCTTTTTTTAAATGGATTTAGAAGGCTTGTATACTGGAAACCCCCATAAGTGACCCCATTTTGAAAACTAGACATCTTAAAGAATTAATCTAGGGGTATAATGAGCATTTTAACCCTACAGGGGCTGGAGGAAAGTATTCACAATTAGGCCGTAAAAAAATCGAAGCTTTAAATTTTAAAATAATATATACGTTTAGATTAAAGTTTCTCATTTTCAAAAGGAACATGAGAAAAAAAGCATGCCAAAATTTGTAACGCAGGTTCTCCTGAATACAACGGTACCCCAGATGTGGGCGTAAACCACTGTATGGGCACACAGCCGGGCTCAGAAGGAAAGGAGCGCCAATTAGCTTTTTTAATGCAGATTTGCTGAAGAAGTTTCTGAGCGCCAGGTGCGTTTGCAGTGCCCCTGTTATGTCCGCAGAATAGAATCCCCCCAAAAGTCACCCCATTTTCGAAAGTACACCCCTCAAAGAATTCATCTTTGGGTAGGATGAGCATTTTGACCCCACATGCATTAGAGGAAAGTATTCAAAATTAGACAGTAAAAATGAAAAACACAAATTTTTCCAATAATATGTTCGTTTAGTTTGAAATTTCTCAATTTCACGAGGAACAAGAGAAAAAAAGTACCCCAAAATTTGTAAAGCAGGTTCTCCTAAATACAACGGCACCCCATATGTGGGCATAAACCACTGTATGGGCACACAGCCGGGCTCAGAAGGGAAGGATAGCCAATTCGCTTTTTTAATGCAGATTTTGCTGAAGAAGTTTCTGAGCGCCAGGTGCGTTTGCAGCGCCCCTGTAGTGTCCGCAGAAGAGAACCCCCCCAAAAGTCAGCCCATTTTGGAAAGTACACCCCTCAAAGAATTCATCTTGGGGTGTGGTGACCATTTTGACCCCGCAGGTATTAGAGCAAAGTATTCAAAATAAGACAGTAAAATTGAAAAACTAGAATTTTTCCAATAATATGTTCGTTTAGTTGGAAATTTCTCAATTTCACTAGGAACAGGGGAGAAGCTGCATGCCAAAATCTGTAACGCAGGTTCTCCTGAGTAGAACGGTACCCCATATGTGGGCATAAACCACTGTATGGGCACCCAGCCGGGCTCAGAAGGGAAGGAGCGCCAATTAGCATTTTCAGTGCAGATTTTTCCGAAGAAGTTTCTGAGCGCCAGGTGCGTTTGCAGCGCCCTTGTAGTGTCAGCAGAATAGAACACCCCCAAAAGTCACCCCATTTAGGAAGGTGCACCCCTCAAAGAACTCATCTTGGGGTGCAGTGAGCGGTTTGACCCCACAGGTATTAGAGGAAAGTATTCAAAATAAGACAGTAAAAATGAAAAACTCAAATTTTTCCAATAATATGTTTGTTTAGTTTAAAATTTCTCAATTTCACGAGGAATAAGAGAAAAAACGTACCCCAAAATCTGTAACACAGCTTCTTCTGAGTAAAACGGTACCCCATATGTGGGCATAAACCACTGTATGGGCTCACAGCAGGGCTCAGAAGGAAGGGAGTGCCAATTTGCTGGAGGAAAACCGCAGCTAGTAATAGTTATTAGAATAGCGCAGTTACTAAAATACAATAAAAATTTAGATTACAGGTAATGTGGGGTGGTCACGGGCAACCTGGGGTGGTCATGGGCAACCTGCGGTGGTTACAGACAATCTGGGGTGGTTACGGGCAACTTTAAATTTTCCGAGATAACTGATTCTGGAGCGCATGCGCACTTCAGAATCAGCCTGGACGCCAAGGAGGAAGGACCTCCCTGGATCAGGTAATGTATATAGGGAAGGGAGGTGACTGGGGGACGGGGGTGACGACACTGTATCACTTTTTATCCCCTGTCACCAATCATTTATGGTGACGGGATAAAAAGTGCTTCTTTGCACTGGGAACAGGCGATCAGCGGTATATAGTATATACCGCCGATCACCTGCTCCGGGACCACACAGGGGGGTCCCCGATCACTGCCCCATGCTCTCCGCTACCTCTGGTCGCGGAGAGCATGGGGCTTTGATTATTATTTTATTTCCATCCCTGTGAACAGAGATAGTCTGTTCACAGGGATGGGGCGGCCATCTTGGATGTGATGGCCGCCCGGGGAGGGGAGCGGGTTAGTGATCGTCCACTAGGGGGGCTGATCTGGGGTCTGATTGATACTTTTTCATCTCCCCCCACCGTGGGAGATTCACAGTGGGGGGAGATGAAAGGCAACGGCGATGGTAATGCCCGGTATCGGCGGATCGCCGATATAACGGTAATAGCGGCGATCCGCCAGTATCGGAGAACGAGGGGAGGGGGACATACATGTAGTGGCGGTGGGGGGAGGCAACATTCTGCAGCCTCCCCCCGCCGCCCCATCGGCGGGAGGACATTGAATCTCCCCATAGACGCTGCAGTCGCATTGACCGCGGCGTTTATGGGGTTAACTGCCCGGGGGGAGCACGGCTCCCCTCCGGGCAGTGGCAGCAGGAGGAGGCTGTGTCACACTCGATCTTATTAGATCTTTATTTATTTTAATGGCGTTAATCGGGTGGAATAATTAATGTAATGGGTTAATAGATGGGGTCATTACGGACGCGGCGATACCAAATATGTGTACTTTATTTATAGGGGATCATTTATAAAGGGGGGATGGGGAATGTGTATATATATGTATTTATATTTATTTATTTATTTCAATTATTTTTTTTATTTATTTATTTTATTTATTATGTACTTATTATGTGTTTATTTAATTTATTTATTGTAATTAATTATTTCTTTATTTATGTATGTAAGTGTGTTTAGTGTTTTTTTTTTTTTTTTTTTAACTTTCACTTTTTCACATATATAATGCATTACAGCACATGATCAGTGCTGTAATGCATTATATATTGAATGATCTGTCAGTGTCACACTGACAGATCATTCAAATGATCAGGTCCCAGCCTCAGTGCAGGGGCCTGATCATTAGAAATCATAGCAGCCCAGACGCACTGGGAAGCGTCTGGGTTGCTATGGTTACCCTCCCGGAGTCGAGCGATTACTCGCGCGGCTCCGGGGGGGGGGGGGCGCGGCTGCGGGGGGGGGGGCCGTGGGGCGCGCGGCTCCGGGGGGGGGGGGCGCGGCTCCCCTCCGGGCAGTGGCAGCAGGAGGAGGCTGTGTGACACAGCCTCCTCCTGCTACCCGATCTCAGCCAGGGACAGTGGAAAGAGGCAGGATGAGCATGACGTCCAGGGACGTCATGATGCATTCTGGCACTGCTTTTCATGACGTCCCTGGACGTCATATTGGGGGAAGGGGTTAAAATGCTTTACTCCATGTGAAAAGCAATCGCTATGCAGGGAATTTATAATGAAGGTTTCCCTGTACTGTCACTACAGGCCCAGCTCTTGAAAATTTACAAATACACAAAAAGCTTTTTCTTGCAATGATTTTGCCATCTTTCACCATACAAATTTTAAATTTTCGCTCTTCAAAATAAAAGCTGTGCTGGCTTAGTGGCCCATTGGTTGCTATGGGACACTAGGCCAGTGTTGCTTTGATTTTCAGTCACTGGCCTTTTACCATCAATATTATTTTAATTATGGGCCTTTACTTTTGCACCATCCTTTGAATTTTGTATTTTATAGCTTAGCATGGCTACAAACTACATTGTGACAGCAATGCACTTAACCTCCATTGAATCAGAATGGAGGTCACACACATTTTTGTCATGGCGTGGTTTGTAGCTATGGATACCAGAACATCCGGATAGGGTGCCTTCACACGTACCGTATCGCTGCTTATTTCTCGCACAAAACTCGCATGAAAGTAGCTGCGTTTTTTGTGGTGTTGAACTCACCTGTGAAAATCATATGAAAATCAAAACTCGCATGTAAAAATCGCACCAAACACACAGTGAGAATACATATACATTGGCTTGATAGCAATCAGTATCACTGTGGATTTATGTGCGAGAAACTCGAAGCGATAAATACACAGCGATACGGTACGTGTGAAGGCACCCATAAAGAGAGGAAATTGCCGCTGATCCAGGTATACTTAAATCATTCAAATGTTGTGATCATTAGAGATCACAGCATTTCAAAGCTCACTGACCTGTTTCAGGGTACCGATTGGTCACTATGGCAGCCAAAAGCCTTTCCTATGTCTCCATACCAGCCATAGTGACACTGCTGTTTGAGGCAAATTTTACCAGAGCAATGATGTAACTAATCATTGTTGTGCAATAGATCAAAACATTGCTTGTAGTAGTCCCCTAGAGGGACTTAGCGTAAAATAATAATAATAATAGTAACAAATGTTTTTTAAAAATTATTTTAAAAAACCCACCCCATTGTTTTTATTTAAAGGATTAACAACTAATGATAAACGATCACAAACGAGATTGTTTATCATTAACTTGAAATCATTCACTATATTACACAGAATGATAGTCGTTAGTAGAGATGAGCGAACCGGTTTGCCCGGTATGGGATCTGGTTCGGATTTTCTCAAAAGTCAGAGTCCGTCGGATTCGGATTTTTGGAAATCCTCTCCAATTTTTTTTTTCCTTGCTATCTAAAATGGCAGCCGCCATTCTAGAAAACAGGAAGTGTTCCGGGCGGGAAAAGCGCTTTCCCATGATGACACATCTAATCAGCAGGGATCTTGTATTAGCCCACCCCCTGTATGACGTCGGTATTTCTTTAAAAGGAGCGGTCACATGACCGCACCACGCAGTGTGTGGGGGGAGAGAGAGGAAGCAAGCTGCTGTTGTGTACTACAGACTACTGAGAAGATATTGTTCGAAAGGAAAGATTAGGAAAGTGGAGAGGAGAAACATCTAGTGATTGAGAGAGAAATATAGAGAGGGCGAAAGATAGATAGATTAGGCATTGGAAAAGGGTGCACGGAACCAAAACGTGCAGTACAGATATACAAGTCCTATACTTCTGATAGTGTGTATATCACATCGGACTTATCCTGAGAGACAAAAATACCTGGTTCAGGTGTGTAGCATTGTATCTTTAAAAAAGTGCTATATACCCAATTTCTATACTTGGACCCTTCTGATTGAAAGTGTGTATATCACATCAGTCTTATCCTGAGAGACTAAAATACCTGGTTCAGGTGTATAGCAATGTATCTTTAAAAAAGTGCTATATACCCAATTTCCATACTTGGACCCTTCTTATTGAAAGTGTGTATATCACATCCGTCTTATCCTGAGAGACTGCTGATCCTGCCTGGCCTCCATGTTGGCTACTGTTGCTCCTGCCTGGCCTCCATGTTGGCTACTGCTGCTCCTGCCTGGCCTCCATGTTGGCTACTGCTGCTCCTGCCTGGCCTCCATGTTGACTACTGCTGCTGCTGTACTGGCCTGAAATTACTATTGCTGGACCTCCACTTGCCTCCGATGACTACTGCTTCTCCTTTACTGCATTCGTGACCTTTTTCCTGCATAGACCCTGTAATAGTGAATTTCCTGCATAGACCCTGTAATGGTAAATTTCCTGCATAGACCCTGTAATGGTGAGTTTCCTGCACAGACCCTGTAATGGTGAATATTAAAGTAAAAAAAAAAAAAAAATTTGACTTTGAGATATCGAAAAGATAATGATGTTACTGACATGTAGAGCCCTAAAGTCAACCAAATACACTACCCCCGTATCATATAGATGCTTTAAACAATGAAATCCGAAGAAATCCGAAATTCGGTCGGACCGAACGTTCCAAAAAAATCCAAAAGTCCGGTCGGACTGAACTTTTGAAAAGTTTGCTCATCTCTAGTTGTTATGCTGCGTTTACACGTAACGATTATTGGCCCGATCATACGATTAGCGATGTCGGATTTACGATTTTTTTTTAAAACGATCAGCGTTTAGATGGTACGATATATCGTACGAAAATTCGCACTGCGATCGTTTTGCAATCGTTTAAGCCTATCTCACACATTGGTTAAATCGGCAAACGACTGTTCACACGGAACGATTTGTGAATTTTTTGCGTACGATGAACGATGATTTGATGACCTGATGAAAGATCAAAATGTACGATTTATCGTGCGTCGTTCGATCGTTCGCTGCGTTTACACGTACGATTATCGTTCGAATTCGACCGTTATCGCGCAAATTCGCACGATAATCGTTACGTGTAAACGCAGCATTAGTTACGATCGTAATTGCAATCGTTACTAAGATCGTTTACTCCATCTGATCCCAGCAAAGCAATGAACGAATGTGGAATTACAGCGAACGATTAGCAAACGATTAACGATGATAAATCATAACGGTGTAATAGTGGAGGTAGATAAAGAAAAGGCCAATCTATTAAAAGCATTCTTCTCTACAATAGTCACACAGGAAAATCCAATGACAGATGTAATGCTTAAGGTGCATTTACACGTAACGATTATCGTGCGAAATTGCGCCCCCCCCCCCCGCCGCCGCCGTTCCGATCACACACACACCCCGCCGCCGCCGCTCCGGTCGCCCCCCCTGCCTTGCATTGATTGGCTGAAGAGGGGAGCCGGGAATTTCAAACGGCTCCTCTTCAGCCAATCAGTGCTGAAGAGGAGCACTGATTGGCTGAAGAGGAGCCGTTTGAAATTCCCAGCTCCCCTCTTCAGCCAATCAGTGAGCTGAAAAGAGGAGCCGGGGATTTTGAAGACCTGCTACCCGTAACGCATGCTCGCGGCCAGGCCGGCGGGGGCGATTGGAACGGCGGCGGCGGGGGGGTGGCGATTGGAGCGGCGGCGGGGGGTGGCGATTGGAGCGGCGACAGGGGTGGTGATCGGGGCGGCGGGGGTACGGGGGTGGCGATCGGGGCGGCGCAGGGGGCAGCAGTTGCGCGTGGGGCCGGGCTGCGGATGAGCGGGGGACTGGGCTGCGAGCAGAGGGCCAAGCTGCGAGCGGGAGGCCAGGTCGCGGGCGGGCCTGGCTGCGGGAGCGTGATTGCAAAACGTTCGCAAAACGATTTTTCCGTACGATATATCGTACCGTCTAAACGCTGATCGTTAGGAAAAAAAATTGTAACTCCGACATCGTTAATCGTACGATCGGGCCAATTATCGTTTCGTGTAAACGCACCATTATAGGGAAGGGTTTGCACAAGATAGTGGTCATGCATAGTTACTGCTGCTTAGCTCCTGTTCACTACAATGGGAACCGAGATGCAGTAACCAGGCAAAGTCACTACGTATTAATTAAAGCCAACTGCTTTTAGCCCCACTCATGCATAGATCTGGCCACAGCAGCCCCACTGAACAGCCGATCAGTGGGGGTCCTGGGTTCCGTACCCTGAATATCAGTGATAGTAGTCACTTTATTTTCCACTCGCAAATTAAGGCTATGTTCACACTATGTATATGTGCGGCTGTATTTTTTACTACGGCCGTGGGAAAAAATAGACATGCGGCTGAAAACATACGGTCATTTACTTGGAAATCTGGTTCAACTAAAAATAACAAATAAAATCTTAAGAAAGTGATGCAAACACCTCTGGATACATCTGGGAAAGCAGGGAAACAGTTTACATGAATTGCTATTACCGGGGTTTGCGATCCTCTGCAGTATGCCGATGCCGACGCCTCTCATGGTTTATATATTGAATTAATAAAACACATTTTCTTTGTAATAAAGTCCTTTTCGTTGTTCAATAATTTTATTCTAACAAATCCATCATTTTGCAATTAAATATACTGTTAAAATAAATATATATATAAATAAATGTATATTTATATATATATATTTATTTTTTGACAATATATTTATTTGCACAATGATGGATTCGTTAGAATTAAATTATTGAAAAACGAAACTGATTTTATTTCAACGAAAATGTGTTTTATTAATTTAATATATTAACTATTAGAGGCATCAGCATTCGGCATCATTGCCGGCTATTTTTGAAGTACTCCGTACGGACCGCCTGTCAATCCACGGCCGCATTTCCAGCCGCAAACAATGGTCTTGTTCATTTTTTACGGGTCCGTTTACGATAGGGCCGTAGATTCATACATAGTCTGCACTGTGCAGCCGTATATCGTATACTTTCCAGCGTACGCATGAACCACCAAAAATACTGCCGCACAATTACAGCCGCAGATACAGCCGCACAGTTACATAGTCTGAACCTAGCCTCAAAGCGTAAGTGTCAATTTTTTTTATTTTATTTTTTTTGCAGAAATCAGTAGTATAAGCGATTTTAAGAAACTCTATAATAGGTTTTATTAGGCAAAAAAGCCTCTTTCTGTACTCAAAAAGCAATTTCCAAGCACCCCCCCCCCCCCCAACCTGTGCATTATCAGGCAAAGCTGTCTTCATTACAGAGAAGCCAGTGAAGACAGGCTCTGCTGTGTCCATTATATCCCTAAGGAGGGGGGAGGGGCAGAGGGAGATGAGGGAGCAGGAAGAAGAGACATGAAGGTCAGCTGATTGTAGACTGTCTGGGCACCTAAAACGCTGGATTCAGGGGTCTGAAAGGTCAGTGCTTATCTAGTAACTTGCTGAGAGAAGATTGCAGGGTGTTGTGCTGTGCAGGACTGCTCCGTACTCACTCACTCCTCTCAGCCAATCCCCTCTCCATAGAGCATAATGGAAACAGAAATCCTGCTTTTTCTGAAATCAGTGGGAGCTAGGAAAACAGCTTTTTCAGTACAGAAGGAAACTCTTTTGGTAAATAAAACCTATCACAGAGTTTCTTAAAATCGCTTGTACTATAGATATTTATTGTTTTCAGAAAAATGACCCTGAAATGACAGTTACACTTTAAGGCCAGGTTCAGACTATGTAAGTGTGCGGCTGTATTTGCGGCTGTAATTGTGCGGCGGTATTTTTGGTGGTTCATGCGTACGCTGGAAAGTATAGGATATACGGCTGCACAGTGCACACTATGTATGAATCTACGGCCCGATCGTAAACGGACCCGTAAAAAATGAACAAGACCATTGTTTGCGGCTGGAAACGCGGCCGTGGATTGACAGGCGGTCCGTACGGAGTACTTCAAAAATAACCGGCAATGATGCCGAATGCCGATGCCTCTAATAGTTAATATATTAAATTAATAAAACACATTTTCTTTGTAATAAAGTCCCTTTCGTTGTTCAATAATTTAATTCTAACGAATCCATCATTTTGCAATTAAATATACTGTTAAAATAAATAGATATATAAATAAATGTATATTTATATATATATTTATTTTTTGACAGTATATTTAATTGCACAATGATGGATTTGTTAGAATTAAATTATTGAACAACGAAACTGAATTTATTTAATCGAAAATGTGTTTTATTAATTAAATATTAATTAGTACAGGAAGCTCCATAAGCCGTTAATTCATATTGCCGGCAAAAGAGCATTCTGTACTAATCATCACTTTACTTTAATGAAAACATCAAATGTTTATTTTAATTATGTTATCACAATAGCATTATTAGAAGAAACATTTAGAATTATATGTGCGCTCAGCTGATTGGCTGATCGGCTGAGCGCACGTATAATAAGCGGGTCCGCAGCACAGTGACTTCATTGTGCTGCGGACCAGCGAAGAGACAACATCGGGGTGAGTATAGAGCTCTCCCCACCTCATCCCCAGCACTGCACCCCTCCCAGCAAGGAAGGGGGGGGTCAGTTAACCCCTTCCTTGCTGGGATGGGTGCAGTCTGACATCAGTCTGGCCCCCAAGGGGTTAAGGGGGATGCAATACATCCTCCCTTAACCCCTTGGGGGCCAGACTGTAAGCAGCGATCTGTAAAGATGCTGCATACTGTAAGGAGCACAACACCGCTCACAATGATGGGTGTTGTGCTCCTGTTTGTGTGTTTTTTGTGTGTTTCTCCCTTTTTGTTTTTCAGATATCGGTATCCTGGGGATTACGTCGGATTACGTGGATTCCGTCGATGACCAGCGTTTTTTATTTTTTATTTTTTAATAAAATGGTCAATGAGGGGTGTGGGGGTGTTTTTATTTGAATAAAAATTTTTTTTAACTTGTGTCTTGTCTTTATTTCTTTACTTTATAGACTGGTATTACCAGGGTGAGAAGAGCCATTGGTTTAGGCCCTCCCCAGCCTAGATCTTACCAGCCTGCTGCCGCCCGGTCCAGGAGCGCCAATTTTGACTCTCCGGGACCACTGGCACCCGGCTCTTCCCAGTACCCCTGGTGGCATTGGGTACTGGGGTAATAATAGGGGGTTAGTGTTAGCCATTTTATACCGGCTAACACTAGGCCCCAACTTAGTAATGGATTCCGTCTATTAGACGGCTTCCACTACTAAGTCTATAAAGTAAAGAAATAAAGACAAGACACAAGTTAAAAAAAAATTTTATTCAAATAAAAACACCCCCACACCCCTCATTGACCATTTTATAAAAAAAAAAAAAACGCTGGTCATCGACGTAGTCCACGGAATCCGACGTAATCCCCAGAATACCGATATCTGAAAAACAAAAAGGGAGAAACACACAAAAAACACACAAACAGGAGCACAACACCCATCATTGTGAGCGGTGTTGTGCTCCTTACAGTATGCAGCATCTTTACAGATCGCTGCTTACAGACTGGCCCCCAAGGGGTTAAGGGAGGATGTATTGCATCCCCCTTAACCCCTTGGGGGCCAGACTGATGTCAGACTGCACCCATCCCAGCAAGGAAGGGGTTAACTGACCCCCCCTTCCTTGCTGGGAGGGGTGCAGTGCTGGGGAGGGGGTGGGGAGAGCTCTATACTCACCCCGATGTGTCCTCTTCGCTGGTCCGCAGCACAATGAAGTCACTGTGCTGCGGACCCGCTAATTATATGTGCGCTCAGCCGATCAGCCAATCAGCTGAGCGCACATATAATTCTAAATGTTTCTTCTAATAATGCTATTGTGATAACATAATTAGAAGAAACATTTGATGTTTTCATTAAAGTAAAGTGATGATTAGTACAGAAAGCTCTATTGCCGGCATATGAATTAACGGCTTATGGAGCTTCCTGTACTAATTAATATTTAATTAATAAAACACATTTTCGTTGAAATAAAATCAGTTTCGTTGGTCAATAATTTAATTCTAACGAATCCATCATTTTGCAATTAAATATACTGTCAAAAAATAAATATATATATAAATATACATTTATTTATATATATTTATTTTAACAGTATATTTAAGTGCAAAATGATGGATTAGTTTAAATTTATTTATTGAACAACGAAAGGGACTTTATTACAAAGAAAATGTGTTTTATTATTTTAATAGATTAACCATGAGAGGCATTGGCATACTGCAGAGCATCGCAAACCCCGGTAATAGCAATTCATGTAAACTGTTTCCCTGCTTTCCCAGATGCATCCAGAGGTGTTTGCATCACTTTCTAAAGATTTTATTTGTTATTTTTATTTGAACCAGATTTCCAAGTAAATGACCGTATGTTTTGAGCCGCATGTCTATTTTTTCCCACGGCCGTAGTTTCATCCGCACATTTACAGACGCATAAAAAATACAGCCGCACAGTTACATAGTGTGAACCTAGCCCCCGTCTGCTATCTTTAACCCCTTAACGACTGCGGGCGTATATTTACGTCCTGTGGTCGTTAAGGGTGTTCAGAGCAGGGCCGCGTGGCGACCCCGCTCTGAACCGCTGCGGCTATTAGCGGGCACGGTCCGATCGCCGTGCCCGCTAATAAGGTAATTGGATGCAGCTGTCAAAGATGACAGCTGCATCTGTTTACCTGATGCAGCCGTTCCCTGGAGGTCGTTGTTCTGGAGGAGCGATCCCCGTGTCTTCACCCGGCCGGGGTCTGTGCCGTAATGGCGCTGATCCCGGCTCGGCATTCGGTTGCTTCTGGCTGCAGAAGCCGGAAGCAATCGAGTGCCTATCTCATCGATCTATGCTGTATATCTATGCAGCATAGATCTCAATAAAAAGATCAGAGTGCCCCAGGGGGGCTTCTAGTATAAGTGTTAAAAAAAAAAAAAAATTCACCCCCCTTTTCCCATGTTATAAATAAAAATAAATAAATAAATAAACATGTTTGGTATCGCCGCATGCATAATCGCCCGAACTATTAATTTATCACATTCCTGATCTCGCACGGTAAATGGCGTAAGCGCAAAAAATTCCAAATTGCCAAATTGCGCATTTTCGGTCGTATCAGATCCAGAAAAATTGTAATAACAAGCGATCAAAAAGTCGCATATGCACAATTAAGGTACCGATAGAAAGTAAACATCATGACGCAAAAAATGACACCTCACACAGACCCATAGACCAAAGGATAAAAGCGCTATAAGCCTCGGAATAGAGCAATTTTAAGGAACATATTTTTGTTAACAATGGTTTGAATTTTTTACAAGCTATCACATAAAATAAAAGTTATACATGTTACATATCGTTGTAAATGTAACGACTTGATGGACATTTATAAGAAGTCAGTTTTACCCCAGGACAAATGGAGTAAAAAAAAAAACCCAAATAAACAAAATGCGTTTTTTTTTTTTCAATTTCAATACACATTGAATTTTTTTGGGGTTTTGCAGTGTACTTTATGAAAAAATTCAGTCTGTCATTGCAAAGTACAAGTAGTGGCGCAAAAAATAAGGACTCATGTGGGTTTCTAGGTGAAAAATTGCAATTGCTATGGCCTTTTAAGCACAAGGAGGAAAAAACGAAGTTTGCCCGGTCCTCTAAAGGGTCCTCTAATTGGCAATCTGCAAATTTCCATCCATATTGCATCATTATTTTTTGCTTGTCCGCAAAAATGAGTGTAGTTAATAATAATAAAAAAAAGGTGTGGTTAATAATAATCTAGTCACTTTTTGCGGATTGTGGATCCCACAGGGTTCTATTGGTGTGTCTATGGAGAAATTTCAGTTCGCACTAGAGCCTGTCCTTTTTTTTTTTTTTTTTGAGGTACAGATTACAGCCCAGTACACAACTATGCATGTGTGAATAGGGCCATTGAAATACATTGTCCGCAATTGGGGACAGACAAAAATACGGATGCAATATGGATTCAATACGAAAATTTGCAGATTGCTAATGAAAAATAGTGGACTCAACGTTGCAAAGTGAAAAATATACTGACATGTGAATAGACCCTAAGGACCCTATTACACTGGGCAGTTATTGTGCCAAAAATCGTTATATCATTTGACTTTAAGCGATAATCTTTCCATGTGTATGCAGGCAACGTTCAAACAACTAATGAAAATTTTTTGTGTGCCCTTAATCACACATTATGAGCTGACCATAAAATTAAATGATGTATAAATATCTTGTGATTGTATTCATGCGCAGACTCCAAGCATTTGCTTTGTGACTTGCGCAAGAAATTAACCTTGACTCCAATGATTTTGTGCCACAAGTAGAATTTTTGAACACCTTTATTTTACCATAGAAATGGAAAAAAATTATTTGTTGGCTAAAACATTAAACAACAGACAAACCTGCGCCTCCATTCAGAAATAATGCACACCAGTGCTCCCATTTGGTAATAATGCCCCTGGTGCCTTTAATCAATAATAATACCTCCTTATGCCTCCATACAGCAATAATTACCCTGTGCCCCATATAGTAATAATGCCCCCTGTGCCTTTACTTAATAGTTTCACCACGTGCCTCCATACAGTGATAATGCCCCCACCCAGTGCCCTTATATAGTAATAATGTCCCCTGTGCATCTAAATATGCAAAACAAGAGTCCATGGAGCCTCAGTTACGAGTCTCAAAACACGGGATAGCCAGATATCTCTAGCCTGTTGCCAACGGGGTGCCTCCATGATGGGGAGAGCACCACACCACCCTGATAAATAACCCTTTAAGTCCCACTCGGTTGCGAGTATTGGAACATAGACAGGGAAACAACAGGGTGGCCCCTTTTGTCAATGTCTAACTCAAGGTGCGAGTATTGCGATCATGACAAGGGCTTGCAAAGGCAGGCTTCCACCCACAGACAGCCGTTTCGGGGTTTTTGCCCCTCGTCAGTGTGGGATAGGATTCTGGCTAGTTGGGGCAATGAAAAATCAACCAACAAAACACAGTAATCACTGAACTCAAGGAGAACAGCGAAAAAAATTCCAATGAAGTACTCAATCAAGAGTCTCCACTGATGCCCCCAAAAATTTAAATATGCAAAACAAGAGTCCATGGAGCCTCAGTTACGAGTCTCAAAACACGGGATAGCCAGATATCTCTAGCCTGTTGCCAACGGGGTGCCTCCATGATGGGGAGAGCACCACACCACCCTGATAAATAACCCCTTAAGTCCCACTCGGTTGCGAGTATTGGAACATAGACAGGGAAACAACAGGGTGGCCCCTTTTGTCAATGTCTAACTCAAGGTGCGAGTATTGCGATCATGACAAGGGCTTGCAAAGGCAGGCTTCCACCCTTTGCAAGCCCTTGTCATGATCGCAATACTCGCACCTTGAGTTAGACATTGACAAAAGGGGCCACCTTGTTGTTTCCCTGTCTATGTTCCAATACTCGCAACCGAGTGGGACTTAAGGGGTTATTTATCAGGGTGGTGTGGTGCTCTCCCCATCATGGAGGCACCCCGTTGGCAACAGGCTAGAGATATCTGGCTATCCCGTGTTTTGAGACTCGTAACTGAGGCTCCATGGACTCTTGTTTTGCATATTTAAATTTTTGGGGGCATCAGTGGAGACTCTTGATTGAGTACTTCATTGGAATTTTTTTCGCTGTTCTCCTTGAGTTCAGTGATTACTGTGTTTTGTCCCCTGTGCATCTATTCAGAAAAAAAATAATACTCACCTATTCCTTGCTCCAAGGATCATCTCTCTCTCTCTTTAGTCAGTGAGAGCCACAGCAATGGGATCTCCAGGCAGGTGCAATTACAGTATGTTGTATACATATAAGTTGCAGGCCTGAAGTGCCTGCAGTTTATGGCTATGTTCACACTACGTAAGTTACGTAATAATTACAGCCGTTGTTGCCGATTTGCAACAACGGCCGTGATTACTACGCAACTTACGTAGAGCTCCCGTTTATGGAATCCCGGCCGAATTGTATACACATAGGGGGAGATTTATCAAAGGGTGTAAAATTTAGACTGGTGCAAACTACCCACAGCAACCAATCACAGCTCAGCTTTAGGCAGTGCTGAAAGGAAAGTTGAGCTGTGATTGGTTGCTGTGGGCAGTTTGCACCAGTCTAAATTTTACACCCTTTGATAAATCTCCCCCATAGTATACACTGTGGCTGGGATCCCTAGCGGCACCACAAAAAACTGACATGTCAGTTTTCTGCAGCCACTATTCATTGAATAGCGGCCGCAGAGAACCTGTCAGTGCACACAAAGGAGTATGCAGCTCAGGCCGCACGCTCCATTGTGTGCAGCAGGGAATTGAGATGCGGGCGCGCACGGAACGGCTGGTGTCTTATGTCTTGTGAACATGGCCTATGAGTGAATGGTGGAGTGGGGGGCAACTCCACCATTCTACTCAAGACAGTGAAAGGTGATCTTGGGAGCTCTGGCCTGAATGATTGAAACCCCTGCCTTGAAGGAACCAATTCATAGTGATTGCTGGAAAAGTCTGTTGCGGCAAAAAGGACAAAAAAAAAAAGTTACATCCAGATGAGCTCATCTTAGGAGTGACAGCCCGCTCAGCCAATGTCTTTCAACACTTTTTGTTGCCATAGGGGAATTCTATGAGCCAAATCTTGATGTTTTATCTCAGCACTCTATTGCTTTGGTCTGCTGAACGCCCTGGGAGGCCTAGCAGAAGCATGGGGCTGCATTGACAATGGATCAGCTTCCTACGATCGGAACCCGTCCAAATGATGCACAGCAGTGTGATTTTATTGGTACCATTTTAATTTAGATGGGACTTTCTGATTGCTTAGTATTGTTTTTTTATGGCATTTAATTTGAACAAAAAGACTCCCAAAATTCTGTCATTTGGTATTTTTCTTTCATATATGCCGTGAATATGCCAAATATATTTATTTAAAAACACCCATCCTATAATGTTTCTCCTCTCTGGCCAAAGCCAGAACCAACTGGTTTGCTCCAGTCCTCTGGGTGGAGACAGCTGGACTTGAGGACTCCTTGCATAGGTTATCTAGACTGTGTGGTAAGGATATTAGTTCTGTGTCATATGGGGGGTGGGGGGGGGGGGGGAGGGGGAGTTTATCAAAAGTGCACCTGGCATACGTCAGTAAAAAGACACAGATTTTTGTGCAAATCACCCACAGAAATGTGCGACTATCCCTGAAGTACATCCTACCCACCTGATAAGCAGGCAGGGGGGCAAGGTGAGGAGCAGGTCTTTATAAATTCCCCCAGTGTGCACACATAAGAAGTGATACACTATGGAGGAGATTTATCAAACATGGTGTAAAGTGAATATGGCTCAGTTGCCCCTAGCAACCAATCAGATTCCCCTTTTCCACAGATTCCACGGACTCTTTGGAAAATGAAAGGTGGAATCTGATTGGTTGCTAGGGGCAACTAAGCCAGTTTCACTTTACACCATGTTGGATAAATCTCCCCCTATGTCTATTGCATTGTGGTTATTGTCATTATATGTATTGTAACAAACCTACTGCTACACAATAATCACTTCCTTCAGTAGTTCAGTACTGCATTATTGTTAAACAACACATACTCACACATGTGTACGGCCATGAGACTCCAAAACATCAAAGGAGGAAACATTTGCATATCTTTTCAGACCAAACAATATTAAGTTCACCATAAGTTCACTGGAAAAGAGTTGTAATTAGGCTCAGACCGACCCACAGGGGAGCAGGGGAATCCCCCGGTGGGCCCTACCCCTTGGTGGCCCCCTGAGCAGGAGGTGGGCCTGCTTGTTTAGCAGCTCCAGGATCACATAAAACCCCCAGCACTGCTGCACATGCGTGTCACCCGGTCACTCACCGCCTTTATATAGTAACCTGGGGGTTACAGCATGTGAGCTGTACCTGGTGCTTTCCTGTACCAGAGGTAAATCTGTGTACATGAAGTATGAATGCAAGTCTGTGTGTATGCTGTCTATGTGTGTTTGTCTGTGTTAGGGTAAGTTCACACCTCGTTTTCGGTCCCACATCAGGCTGCACGTCAGGAATCAGTGAAAAAAGGATGCTAACGTGCAGCCCGACGTGCGGCCGACGGAGTCATTATGTTACTGTGTTCTGCTCATTTGCGGGACGTACACTGCTATTGTGCAGGACTCAAAAGCGTGGTCGACTACATTTTCAGGAGCTTGAAGAAGCCTTTTTGACTCTTTATACCAGAGAATAAAAGCAATTTCTATGTTATTGAAGCACAGACAAATATATACCACGTGTCTACTTGACCTAACAGCATCTAACAGTGTCAGCAGTTTGGAATATGAATTGCAGCTGACAGGTTCCCTTTAAAGGAGTCTTGTGAAACTAACAAATGATAGGCGGGCAGGGGGGTACAAGAAGATAATAAAGAAAGTATACTTACCAGTCCCTGTGCCTCCATAGTGCCGCTCTTGGGTCTCTCCCACAGCCGACAGAAGCCATTTCCAGCAAATTTCTATGTACGTCACGGCCCAGGGTCCTCGGAGCGGCAATGTCACAGACTGGCTGTTGGATTGCCTGCTCAGCTTAATGATTGGCTGAGCGGGTGATCCATCAGCCGGTTCGTGACATTGCAGCTGGAGGAGCTGGAGGAGACTGGTAGCTGTCAGATATCTTCAAGGAAGCGTAACAGGGGCACACAGAATGGAAAGTATATTTTGTTTATTATGTTACCGCTTTCCCTGCCTGCCTTAGATTTGTTTGCTTCATGGGACCTCTCCTTTCTTGAAACTTATATGGCACACTATGCTGTTTGCATAGGGTGACTAACAAGTGCAAGGTCACTATAGCAAAATGAAAGGTTTGGCTCTGGTTATATCTGGTGTATACAGGGTGGGCCCAAGGTACCCCACTCTGACACTGTTATTCATTGATGTTTTTAGTGGTGGTGGTATAGTGCATAGCTATAGGTCACATATAGGTCATATATGTTTGTTGAAATACCAGGCACCCTTGCTGATCATCTCTTTGGCAGGGCCCCAGCTGTAGAATATACACACCGTAGGGGGCCAGTAGCAGTTGGCTCTGTTCCTTGTGCAGCGGTAGAGCAGAATTACTGCAGCACAGCTCCCATTCACATCACTGGGAGCTGTGATGCTGTAACCCAGCACCACGATTACACAATGAACTGAGCCATCTGCTTCTGGTCCATTTATTATGTATATGTTGGAGCTGACACTCTGCTAAACAGCTGATCCAAAGGGTTGTTGAGAGTCTGCATCCAATTAATCAGACTATGATGCCCTATCCTAAGGATACACAAGAGCTGTCTGTAAAAAACACAAGTGTATGTATGTAATGAGTGGAGAGTAATGTCAGCTGTCTAGGTGGCCTCTTTGGGGGATCTGCTCACCTTGTGGTCTTGTGTAAGGCTATGGTCACACAATGTTTTTTCAGCTCCGTTAAAAATTACGTCTGTTATTTTGAGTCTAAAATAACGGACATCATTTAGAAATCTGTCCTCCTCTGGTGTTTGCACATTATTTTAGTTTGAGATTACTAATTGGACTTTGGGTGTGGTCTAATTGAAAAGTCAATTGAACTTAATAGCAAAAACGTCAAAAGAATGGTTAAAAAAGAAAAACTGCATGTGAACAACTAATAAAAAACGTCTGCTGTTTGCAAAAGACGTCCGAAAATAATTATCATGTTCATTATTTTGACACCCGCAGCAAAAAACGTTCGTTATTTAATACACTGTGTGCATTGGATGTCCGTCTTCCCATTGATTTCAATGCATTGCTATTGCAGTCAGTTAAATCTCTGCAAAAATTGACTTTTTTAAATTCGAAAATCGGCCGACTTTTTAATATTTTTGACGTTGTATGAACATAGCCATAGAGTTACAAAAGTTTGTAGAAGCTTTTCTGCCTGGGTGCAGCCACCATGGATCTGTGGAGGTGGAGTGCATATCGGTCAGTGATGCAACAAATAGTGAAGAAAAGGACCTGGGTATGTGGTCCCCAATCCAAAGGCAGGACAGCAGAGACGTTTGCTAAGGCAGCTGTTTATTTTAAATGCAAAAGAAGGATCTAACCTGTTGAAATCTCCCTATAACTCATGGGGCGCTGAGGATTTCTGTGCTATTAGGAGTTTAATTCATATGCTAATTAAGTGTTATGCTATACTGGGGGCAATACTACAGCCCCCAGTGCATCGATCCGCCCCCGGTTAGCCCACCCCTTCTAATGAAGATCAGGAAAGTAGGCAGATCAGTGCCCTGGTGCAGTAGACCTGTCTCCAGTGCACCAAAACACTTAATTAGCATATAAATTAAACTCCTAATAGTATGGAAACGATGATAGTGATTCTGAGTGTTTCATGACACATTATACTGGTTTATAATAAATTCTGGTCAAAAAATTTAGCATTTTTTGTGACAAACTAATTTTCATGAAATAAGTTTTAAAGCCAGTCACGCCATATAAATTAGTTATCATTTACAATATATCTACTTTATGTCATAATTTAATAAACATTCTTTTACTTGATGTCCTCAGGCAGCACACAAGGGGTTACACAGAGTGCCGACCCTATTGGACAGATCTCAATTAATTAGAAATAAGACAATTAACCGTTAGCCATTAGCACCAGGCTACAAAATCAGGATCCCCACACAGAGTTTGTGTGTTTTTTATTCTGTCCCTATTGGATTTCAGTTTTTTTTAATTCTTTTATGGGGAACATGTATGAAAAGGCGTAAATGCCTTTTTTAGGCGCAGATGGGGCGGAGAGGGGGCGTTACAGGGGGTGCGGCTGCACGCAGATGGGGCACGGCCTCTGCGTGCGCGGCATTTATAATTTTTTCTGTTAAAAAATTTTTGAACGGAGAGGCTCCATGCGATCAGGATTTATGTAGAGGCAATGCTCCTCTACATAAATCCCCTGAGCTCTGGAGCCCGGCATAAAAAACGCCGGACTTCATAAATATCCCCCTATGGGGTTATCCTGGGAGGAAGTGGCAAACAGCTAATCCCTGTCCCTACATTGTGATGGTGCTGAGCTAAAGAGCTAAACCATTAACCTATCTCTCCACAATATAAGCTCCTGGCTGGTTGTTATAACGGCGTCTAGCTGCACATGGAGCATGAAGCAGTTCTTCCTGTCCCTCTGTGAAAATCCCCTTACTGGTCAAACTGTTATCCGGTACCTTGGAAATACAGTTTTTCTGTGCTCCAAAGGCTGTCCCTCTGGCATGTCTGTCCCTAGATTTGCTGATCCAGCTATTCTAAGTCTGTGGCTGTGGCATTAGTGGCGTACATTTACAGTGTGGAGCAGGCCTTGCTCCATGTTTACAGTGCCGGACAAAAGTATTGGCACCCCTGCAATTCTGTCAGATAATTCTCAATTTCTTCCAGAAAATGATTGCAATCACAAATGCTTTGGTATTAATGTCTTCATTTAATTTGTCTTCAATGGAAAACCACAAAAAAATTGTCAAAAAGCCAAATTGGATATAATTCCACACCAAACATAAAAAAGTGGACAAAAGTATTGGCACCCTTAGAAAAATCATGTGATGCTTCTCTAATTTGTGTAATTAACAGCCCCTGTTACTTAGCTGTGGCACATAACAGGTGGTGGCAATAACTAAATCACACTTGCAGCCAGTTGAAATGGATTACAGTTGACTCAACCTCTGTCCTGTGTCCTTGTATGTACCTCATTGAGCATGGAGAAAAGAAAGAAGACCAAAGAACTGTCTGAGGACTTGAGAAGCAAAATTGTGAGGAAACATGAGCAATCTCAAGTCCAAGAGCTACAAGTCCATCTCCAAAGACCTGAAGGTTCCTGTGTCTACCGTGCACAGTGTCATCAAGAAGTTTAAAGCCCATGACACTGTGGCTAACCTCCCTAGATGTGGACGGAAAAGAAAAATTGACGAGAAATTTCAACGAAAGATTGTGCGAATGGTGGCTAAAGAACCTCGACTAACATCCAAACAAGTATCCGTCGGCGTCTGAATGAAAAGGGACTCTATGGTAGGATACCGAGGAAGACCCCACTTCTGACCCAGACACATAAAAAAGCCAGGCTGGAGTTTGCCAAAACTTACCTGAGAAAGCCAAAAACTTTTTGGAAGAATGTTCTCTAGTCAGATGAGACAAAAGTAGAGCTTTTTGGGAAAAGGCATCAACACAGAGTTTACAGGGAAAAAAAAAAAAAAGAGGCCTTCAAAGAAAAGAACACGGACCCTACAGTCAAACATGGCGGAGGTTCCCTGATGTTTTAGGGTTGCTTTGCTGCCTCTGGCACTGGACTGCTTGACCCTGTGCATGGCACAGTCTAAAGACTTCCAACTAATTTTGCAGCATAAAGTAGGGCCCAGTGTGAGAAAGCTGGGTCTCCCTCAGAGGTCATGGGTCTTCCAGCAGGACAACACACTTCAAAAAGCACTAGAAAATGGTTTGAGAGAAAGCACAGGAGACTTCTAAAATGGCCAGCAATGAGTCCAGACCCGAATCCCATGGAACACCTGGTGAGAGATCTCAAAATGGCAGTTTGGAGAAGGCGCCCTTCAAATATCAGGGACCTGGAACAATTTGCCAAAGAAGAATGGTCTAAAATTCCAGCAGAGCATTGTAAGAAACTCATTGATGGTTACCGGAAGTGGTTCTTCACAGTTATTTTGTCTAAAGGTTGTGCTACCAAGTATTAGGCTGAGGGTGCCAATACTTTTGTAGTTTTGTGTAAAATGATCAATGATTTGACTTTTTTTTCACTCTCTTTTGTGTTTTTTCATTGCAAGCAAAATAATTGAAGAGATTATTACCAAAGCATTTGTGATTGCAATAATTTTCTGGAAGAAATAGAGTATTATCTGACAGAATTGCAGGGGGGGGGGGGGCAATACTTTTGGACAGCAATGTATGGGCATTTCTGGTGACCTAGCTTTCTTTCTCCTGGTATCCGCTCCCAGTACTGGGTGGGCCTGAATGTGTATGCAGCTGAGCAGAGAAGTCTGGTGATGCGTCGCTCAACGATTGATTTTTCTTGGGGCTGTTCTCTCTCCTCTTGATTGCCCTTTCTGTGGGCAGGGTTAGGGTTCTGCCCCACATCACTTCTGTCAAACGCCCCCCCCTCCCCAATCCTTTCCCCATCAGGGGTGGGTTTGGTGCCAAATTGCACATTTAAACACTGAGAAGGTGTGCTTATACCCACACTTGCTGGGCAGCAGGACCCTTAGCATATCAGGTACTTGTCATAGACTTTAATTATGTCAATCATTGTGTCACATATTATTTTAATAAAGATATATGTTCTGAGATGTCCAGCCAGGCGAAAAGGTCAAGAAAAGCTCACCCTAGATCCTGTGCTTCCTGCCAGCAACCTCTTCCAGACAAGTTGTAAGGAGATATCTGCTCTGTGTCTGTGTGTTTGAAAATCAGCCCTCTTTCCAGTCTTAAGCAGGAGACTTCTTGTCCAAGTTCGAAGACCAGCTATCTAGCACACTATCTGAATTGGTCGCCTCTACACCTGCCCATTATGGAAGGAGTAAACATAGCTCGTCTACCACATCTCTTCAGTCCTCTGACCAGTCAGAAGAAGAGTTATCTACATCTTCAGATGACAAAGTCGAGGAAAATGATTATTATTTATTTAATTCCTCCATGCAGCGCTGCAGTCCTGGGTTCAAATCCATCAAGGGCAACATCTGCAAAGAGTTTGTATGTTCTCTCCATGTTTGTATGGGTTTCCTCCGGGTACTCAGGTTTCCCCAAAAAAAACATACATATAGGTGAATTTAGATTGTGAGCCCTAATGGGGACAGGGAGCAATAATTGCCAAAAAAAACTATGTAAAGTGCTGCAGAATCGTTATACAATGTGTGCGCTATACAAATAAAATTCATTAAAGATCTACTAGCTAACCAGATTTACCAGCTAACGAAAAGCTCTTCTACTTCCCGTTTAAACAAGGGAAATATCTCCCTGAGCATCCCATTCTTGAGGAAGCAGTTACTAAAGAGGGAGACTAAATGGAAAAAACCAGACTGTCCTAGGCTCCAGATTCTCTTCTGTTGATTGTCTGGATGTGGCCACCACTTAAAGTCAATCTCCCTGTCATTGAGCTGACTATGAAGTAAATCTTCCCATCAATCCTCCTCCCTTAGGGATGCTTAGCAAAAAAAATCATACATCTGTTGGCATCCAGCCATAAGGTGGTCTTGTCCGCAGGTCCTGTAGCCAGAGCTCTTAGGGTCTGGCTCAGCCAGTTAACCCATGATCTGAAAAATGGAGCCTGAAGAGAAGAAATTCTAAAAAATATTTCCATCTTGAAATCAGCTGCGGACATTCTCTGTGACGCTCAGTGGATTCTCTTACACCTGTAGCAAAGAATATGGCCGTATCCAATTCTACTTGAATATGCCCTCTAAGGGTTCTATTCCACAAATCAATTGGCCAAATCAGGCTGATTCGACTCCATGTAATAAAGACAGCGATCAGCTGAGGAAACGATCATCGGCTGATCATGTAACTTATTCCAACCTAAAGATCATCAGCCGCTGGGTGTGCATCGCTATGTGTAATAGTGATGCATGGCGGATGGCTAATGACTATATAATACAAATATTAAACCTTATACATACTCTACCTCTCTGCTTTCCACAGTGTCCTCCATGTGGTTGCCCTCTGCCCGCAGCCGCTACTGCTACTTCAGAGCCGGTCTCTGAAGTGACAGACCGCTCAGGCGATTACTGGCCATGGCACTGTCCCGTCTCAGCCAGTGATTGGAGGACACCAGGGAACGCAAAGAGGTATGTATAAGGTTTATTATTTTACATGTTATTTTACAGGTTTTCATCAAATAAGAAGCCGCCCTTCAAATGCTTTTGTTCCCTATTGAGGATACCCCCCTAGAAACAGGTAGTTCAGAGCAAATCATCAGCAAGGATTTAAGCCTAGAACTGACAACCACAACAACTTCAAAAAGAAGGACAACCAGCCTGACAATGTGGGAGCAAGATTTGCATTATTCCACCATACATGGAGTAAAACTTCCACAGATGCTTAAGTCAATTCCTTAATGAAGTATAAGCATTAATCTATACAATATTATAAGTACTCCCCTTTGTGTTTTATATAAGTGTACATCTTACTTTTTTGTTTTGGGAAACATGCCTATGTGACCGTACCAATGCTGGAGTGGGGGAGGGTGGTGTATTAGACTTGTCTGTAATATTATATTTTTCTCATTGAAGTGGCTCTTACTGTTAATGTGTCCTGGAACATGTGTGGGCTAGGGCAATGCAGATAAAAGACATGCTGTTCTGTGGTATCTAAAAGCTCCTAATGTAATTTCTTGTCTTCCGGAGAATCATTTAACCATCAACACTTTGTCTTTGTAAAAAGGCCCTGGCTGCAGTCTACTTATCATTCCCTGTATAGTTTACATGCTAGGGGAGTTAGAGTCTTATTCACAGACAGTACCCACTTCAATATGACAGAGATCTGTCACTGATGCAGAGGGACTTTAGTCTTATGCTATATACATAATAGACAAATGGTTCTGGCATCTATTTATAGCCATCCATTTGTAGTACTATTTCTGGTTGACTTTTTCCTGGATACCCTGTGTTTGCCCTTATAATGTTTTGAAAACTGTTCTTGCTAAGATTCCTAATGAGATACAATTGGGATATTTATGGCAGTTTGTTATTCTTGTTTTTCTACTACTCATATAGTAACATAGTAACATAGTAACATAGTAAATAAGGTTGAAAGAAGACAAGAGTCCATCAGGTTCAACCTAGGAAAATCCTACTGTGTTGATCCAGGAAGGCGAAAAACCTTTATGGGGCAGAAGACAAACGCCCCACCACAGGGAGAAACTCCCCCCCCCCCCCCCCCCCCCCCCCCCGACCGCAATGGCAACCAGAACAATCCCCGGATCAACGTATCACCAGAAATCTAATGCCCATAACTTGTAATATTATATTTTTCAAGAAAAGCATCCAGGCCTCCCTTGAACTTATTTACTGAATCAGCCATGACAACATCATGTGGCAGAGAGTTCCACAGTCTTACCGCTCGTACAGTAAAGAACCCGCGTCGATGCTGATGATGAAATCTTCTTTCCTCTAGACGTAGAGGATGCCCCCTTGTCATTGTTACAGACCTAGGAGTAAAAAGACCACTACAAAAATCTCTGTACTGTCCATTCATATATTTGTACATTGTGATCAGATCGCCCCTAAGACGTCTTTTTTCTAGCGTAAATAACCCCAAGCGTGATAACCTGTCCTGGTACTGTAACCCACCCATTCCCTTAATGACCTTTGTTGCCCTCCTCTGCACCCGCTCCAGTTCACCTATGTCCTTCTTATATACCGGTGCCCAAAACTGTACACAGTATTCCATATGTGGTCTGACCAGTGATTTATAAAGAGGCAAAACTATGTTCTCATCTTTAGCATCTATACCTCTTTTGATGCACCCCATTATTTTATTAGCCTTGGCAGCTGCTGCCTGGCACTGATCACTAAAGTTGAGTTTACTGTCCACCAATACCCCCAGGTCCTTTTCGGAAGTAGTTTTACCCAGTGTTTTATTATTTAGCACATAACTGTACTTATTATTTCTATGGCCCAAATGCATAACCTTACATTTATCCACATTAAACTTCATTTGCCATTTCTCTGCCCAAGCCTCTAGCTTCTCCAAATCCCTCTGTAATATGATATTATCCTCCTCTGTAATATGTCATTATCATATGCCCAGCAATAGGTAAAGAGGTCTTTATCTGATTTATCTTCTCCAGAATATTGCATGCGTCCCCACTCTATTTTCCCTTGACCATTGCTATTGACCAGTGCATAGTAAGTCCTAAATTGTGTCTTATCTCAGGGATTTCTCTGTGACCAATGAAATCGCTGTTTAAGAAACATTGAAGACCTATCTTTAAGGCCTTTATATGACGGTTATCTTTAGAACCAAAAGTAAAACTAGGACCTTAACAACTGTACTATGCAATAAGGTCAATTACTCAAAAGCTGCTTATTGATCATATCCTTAAAGTGTACCTGTCGTTATAACTTTCAAAATCTAAATTAACAATAAATGTGATATAAAGCAAGTTTGCAATATACATTCATTATTTTTTGTTGTTATCATGCTGTAAAACAAAGCTGAACTTACCAGAAATCCAGGTCCAGTCTCCTGAAGGCAAATTTTCTGACTTGTGCTGGTTGGAAAAAAAAAACAGACTAAACCCAGGAATTCCGGCCAGTACAGAGAGTCACCGCTCAATGAGTCCATCAGTCACATGACTGCCTTCTCTCTGTGAGTGCTCAGATGGCCTGGGTTACACTGGACTTCCTGTTTTCTGAAAAAAGAGTCAGCGCAAAGGAAGTGCTGTGTTCTCCATGATAACTTAAAAAAATGTATGTAAATTGCAAACTTGCCTTATATCACATCTACTTTTGGTTTAGATTTTGAAAGTTATAACGACAGGTACACTTTAAGCAAGTGGCAAATACAAAATTCTTTACTAAGCAGCATTACATTGAAGGGAAAGATGCCGGTTACTAGCTACCATTATTAAAGCACAGCTGGATTCTACCTTCATTCACTTTTGAGAACAATAAGGCACCTGGTGGATGGGTTTTCGGTGGAGGTATTGGATATACCCCACTCTGATCAAGTTTTGAGCACAAGCCCAACCCTAATTATTAGGGCTTGTGCACTGAACTTGTGCTGGTGTGGGACTTGCTATGGCAATGTGATCTCCTGATATCAGCTGTGACTGCTCTGCTATACAGAAAATCAGCAAGACATGTACTCTTTTACTTGAGACAGCTTTATCTGAAGCTACAATTCTCCCCTGAGGAAATTGGGGGTACAAAGTCTTTTGATAGCTTTCAAGTAAATATGGATGGTCATAGTGAATATGGGATTTAGATGGCACTTTATGTCACAGGTAAAGCTTGCACAATGGTCCTAGACATTGCATACATGCAAAAGGTCTTTTATTGCTTCTTCCATTTACACTGGCTGCTGAACCACTGGCTCAGGAAATCTCAGGAAATTCAGAGGTTTGTTTATGGGTGGAAAACATTTGGCCAATATGTGAAAGACCTGCTTCTGTTCTTGTGTACAGAGGCTGCTCTGTCTTTAGCTATGTCTGTTATCGACCAATTTGGAACTACTCGGATAATCAGACAAATCAGCTTAATTACTTGTTCATATGTTATTCTAATGACTAGAGTTTTGCATACCCTGCTACCCTGTGATAAATTAAATTTTAGGTATATAAAGTATTTAGGTATAGTTGTATCTTCTGATCCTGATGCCTCTTTGTTGCCCCTGTATAACCCCCTCTTGTTAATCCGCACAAACCTAATTAAAATAGCTTTAATACCTCAATTGCTGTTTATTATACATACCTCCCCCATCTGGTTGCCCCCTAATTGTTTCTACAGATTCCAGACTTACTTGAGTGCAACTCAAGCATCCTCAGATCCGTCCAAACTCAAGCTTGCGGCATTATATTACCGGTGGCTGGAGAAGTCAGATGCAGCCATAAGGCTACCTGGAAAACATGGCTGTATCTATGTTTTTCAGGACTCCCTAAAACTAGATCCAACTTCTTCAGCCACAGTAATCAAAGGCTGCACGCTTGGGTTTGAACAGACTCAAGCATGCTTGAGTTGCACTTATTTCTAGTACCTTCAGAATTAAGTAATTCAGGATTAAAGGAGAAGTCCGGTAAAAAATTTTATTAAAGTATTGTATTGCGCCCCAAAAGTTTTACAAATCCCCAATATACACTTATTACGGGAAATGTACATAAAGTGCTTTTTTCCCTGCACTTACTACTGCATCAAGGCTTCACTTCCTGGATAACATGGTGATGTCACGACCCGACTCCCAGAGCTGTGCAGGCTGTGGCTGCTGGAGAGGATGATGGCAGAGGGATGCTCAGTGTCCCTCCAGTGTCCTGTGTCCCTCAGTGCCCCCTGCCATCATCCTCTCCAGCAGCGACAGCTGATATATGGCTCCTGTAATCCCTGCTTGCCTGATGGGCAGGCATGGGGGCGAGGCAAAGCGGAGATTTGCGCCTGGAAAGAAGTGTAAATCTTGGCACAAATTTACACATGCTCCCAAGTAGGTGTAGATTTGTGTGCCCACCATGCAGCAAGGTCACAGTGGATTTATCAACAGGTGTGTGCCTCTTAGTAAATCAGGTTGGGAAAGTTGGGGAGGGGCAATATTTAAAGGGGTTATCCAGTGCTACAAAAACATGGGCGACATGGTACACTCTGTTTGATCAAATAGTTTGCTAAGATCCTCACTTTTTAATATCTACAGAGCAGGTGTTTACCGGGTGTACGCTGGGAGGAGTATATACGTTAAGCCCTTGCACCTGTCGGTTGCTGCTGCACCTTCTGTTTTTTTGTCTATACTTTAGCCACAAGCAGCGTGCAACCTGCAGTGTGAACAGAGTCATAGATGTGCGGGCAATTTTTCCTTTTTTTCTGTTGAATGTGGGGGGGGGGTCTACCTCCTGTTGGCTTGCACTCCACCCATGTCCCAAGGGTGCTATATAAAGAGGTCATTTGGCTCCTATCTGCCCAGATGTAGGCTTATTCAGCCCAAGAGAGGCCATTGCTAGTGTGAAACAATAAACTAATAAACATAATCACTGCCTGTGCAGCTTACTGCCCTTACATATAAGCAACATAGACATGATGGAACACCTAGCAGATGAAGCATCCACTAAGGGTCCTATTCCACGGGCCAATGGGGGCTCGATCAACAATGTAAACGAGTGCCGATCTGCAGTGATTGGCTGAGCGCTCTGTCAGCTCAGACAGGCTGCTCCGAAGCTGCTGCGGCCCGGGAGAAGGAGAAGACCTGCGCCTGGACAGGTAATGTATGATGTTATGAAATCGTCAGTCGCCCGCCGCACCCGCTATTCCACGTAGCGATGCGCGGGTGGCGACCGATGATTTTAGGTTTGGACCTAAATGAACGATCAGCTGATGACACGATCATCGGCTGATCGTTCTCTCTATTCCACAAGGCGATAATCGGCTGAATCAAGACGATTCGGCCAATTATCGCTCCGTGGAATAGGCCCCTAAGAGTGGACATGTGGAAAAATGAGCTACTGTATATATGCTGGGAACTACTTACAACCAGCTATCCTTGGGTTTTTTGAGAATAGACGGTATATTTGTATAGTTAGATGTTCTGCTGCTAAGTGTTAAGAAGTCCCTTCTCTTGAGATGCCATGATGTCATTGGTAGGAGCAATGGGTGCACAGAAGAGAAAGCCATGTTGCAGGAGCAAAAAAGTGGATGGATGGATGGATGGATGGGTACCTCTGACCAGGAGATTGAAGAAAGAGCAAAAGACAATGGGGAAGATTTATGAAACTGGTGTAAAGTAGAATTGTCTTAGTTGCCCCTAGCAACCAATCAGATTCCACCTTTCATTTTTCAAAGAATCTGTGAGGAATGAAAAGTTGAATCTGATTGGTTGCTAGAGGCTACTAAGACAATTCTACTTTACACCAGTTTCATAAATCTCCCCCAATGTGACTTAGTGGGTGGGTGGAATCCCAGCATCAGTCAAGCCAGATATTTGCCCAGTTGGTTTCAAGGCTTCTTCTGGTCATTATTTCACATGTGAAGATCCGACCATAACCTATTAAGACTGTTCTGATTGATTTTGAAATTGTCTTGGAACTGTAACGCATGTACTTAAAAGGAATACTGTATATCGGCTAGATTATTTTTTTTTACTGATTAGACCCAAAGGGGGAGATATACCAAACATGGTGTAAAGTGAAACTGGCTCAGTTGCCCCTACCAACCAATCAGATTCCACTTTTCATTCCTCACCGACTCTTTGGAAAATGAAAGGTGGAATCTAAATGGTTGCTAGGGGCACCTGAGCCAGTTTCACTTTACACCATGTTTGATAAATTTCCCCCAAAGACTTTAATGAAAAAATTGGAACGTTTGCTTGGTTGTGAATGCAACAATTTTATCTCTGTTCAAGAACAGTGAAGGACAGTGAGCCAAACGGAAATCAATGAGATACGTTTGTTTCTGTTTTTCTGGTGCCTGGACGCATTAGAAAAATGGAACTCAATAACACAGGTTGGAAGCTAGCCTAATAACATACTAACAACTGTATATAGGGGGAGCTGCAGCACTATCTAATCTTTAGCAGAGGACAGTTTTCCATGGGGTGACATCTGCCCCTCCGAAGATTTAAAGCTGTCACGTCATCTTCCTCCTTGACTGTGCTGAGCGCACAACTCTATCTAATATCTACTTATCTGTATTCGTTTACATATATATGCACACGTACAGGATTTTCCCGTTGAAGAAAGCAATGGCATATTGCGAGGATATGTCATCACTTTCTGATTGGTGTGGGTCCAGCTGCTTGTAGGACTTCTCACTGATCCTGAGAATGAAGGGCCTTAGTGCTAATATAGTGCTGCGGCCCCATCGAAGTTCTTTCCTGTACGCTGGTGGTCTTAACTACCAGCTGCAAACTTCAGCTTGGTACATTTGTCACCAGTCTGATTCCCAGTTCTTTGAAGAGGTGCAATGCCTATGCAAGTGCTGCAGCCTCCTCAGTGTTTGCACTAGTGACAAGCCTATTTATATAGTACTTGCAATCACCATACTATTTGCACTATTAGCATTCAAGGAACACTGATTCCTGGGAAGGGAGGTATCAGAAGTCAAACCCATTAAGCATCAATCTGGATAACCACCTTAAATTATGTAATAAAAGTTTACATTACATTTATGGGGGGGGGGGGCAAACATGTGTTATATGTCCATACTATCATATTCCTTCATGCTTTTACTTTGTGTCCTGCCTGCTATTCCCAGGATGTACAAGAACATCATGGGAAAAATTCCTTCATCTATTACACATTAAATTGTCCCCCCTATCTACTTAACAAGTGATATGTGTACAAGTTGTACTGGCTAGTTCCCAGATTATGCAGCATTAATAGCCTACTAGTTACCCCCAGCAACTTTTTTAAACAACACTATCCATCTCAGTCTTCCTAGTGCGGCCACGTGGACCAGGAATTCAGCTACAGTCAAGATAAATTGTTTACTGTTGGCACTTTGTGAGAAAGGTTAAGGAATGACATAGTAAATGGCCTTCTTCTTCCCCCCACCGCATCACAACCACTTTAATCTTCCGTTAAGAGTCTTCTAGATTTACCATTACCCGTAACAGTGCTAATATTAGGTGTACAGTACAGATGGGTACATTTTGACATGGTATTTGACATCTATCATTTGTTAAAGCTATTGAAATTTACACACACACATATATATATATATATATATATATATATATATTACTATTATTATTAATTTTATTTTTCTTTAACAATGTCAACGTATTTTCTCCAGCAAGTTTCAACACTAGGGTTTTTAATATAGGAATGGTACAATCACTGCTATTGTAAAACAACATGTAATTATAGAGAATGTAGAAAAATGTGCGTTTTGTTTTAGTTACCCAGATTTTATAGCTTACGACATCAATCATTCTGAGATTTAACAAATTAATATCATGGATTACTAGCACTCAGCATGTACATTTTCAGCAGCCTATGTGGCACATTCAGTGATATGTTGCAATAATGTGTCCCAATTCTATCAGGGTAGTTGGATAGTTGCCTAGCCTGATCTCTCTGTCAGCGCTGTAGATGCTTAAACTTCCTGCAAAAAAAGCAGGACCACTTATCACTGTTATTGCTGCATGTTTTTTTTTTTTGCAGGGTTAGGACTAGAATAGAGATTGTGATGTCCGAGAAAAATAAAGTTATGTTTAGTGTGCATTGGAAATATTTGTACCTGTCCATCTCTGCATAATTTACGGCCACTACTGTCTTTAGCTTCATGTTTGGGAACTGTGAGACTATGCAGACAAGCAGCATGTATAGCATTTGTTGCTACTTACTGGCAGACTCACTAAAACAACCACTACTGTGTCCAAATGTCATGGTCAGGTTACAGCAACATCCCTACACGGTAATGGTTCCTTCAGTGACTGTAATGGTGCTTTTAAAGACTGCCAGTATGTAATAAAAAAAATGCTGGTTATGCTGGTTTCCTGCATTGTCCTCTAGTTCCCAAACATGAGGGCTTGTAAAGTACTTACTAGCCATCTATGCTAATGACTGTGAAGGAAAAAGGAGATGCACAGTCAGTGTAACAGAGCCACGAGTGAAGACTTCACAGTCAATGGACTTTTCTTAGTGCAAAACAGTTTTTAAAACAGTTGTAAAACGGTGCTAGGGTCCCAATAGCCTTTAAAGGGGTACTCTGGCCCTTTACCATTTTTTATATATGTATTCTTACCTCACTATGCTCCCCCTCTTGTGGTGTCTTTTAGGCACCCCCCTGCCATATCCAACACAGACCACTCTTGGCAGTGACAACCCGCTTAGCCAATCACTGACTGAGACGGGACAGCTCTGCTGGCAGTGATTGGCTGAGCATGCTGTAACTGCTGATATGAGTCCATTTTGGAAGTGGCAGCAAGGGACCCGAAGATACCACAGGGGGATCTCGGGGGACCATGCTGAGGTGAGAGTAGGCTCTTTATTATTTTTTGTATAAGTGAAGCAGTATATTGAAGATTTTTAAAGCCTCTGAGTAGCCTTGATGATTTGTTCAGTCACATAATAAATAATCAGAAAAGCTATGCCCAAGCAATGAGCAGGAGCCTGGAATCAGAGAAATCTCAGTTCCCAGCCATTTACTCCCTTATGTCCCAAGTTCGATACCTATTGAGCAATAAAAGTTGTTAGGGAGGCAGGGGAGTCGCTTTGTCACCTATTGTTGGGTTCCCATGGCAAACAGGGGTCTGACAAAGGCCTCCAGGCCTGCCATAGCTGCATGCCTATTAGGCTGTGTCAAGACAAGGTCTAAATGATTACCTCCCTGACTGCTTCCTCCTGATAAGCAGTAATGTTTTGCTTTACCAATAATAAAACTGACTGCAAAACTGGGTTGTTTTCCCATAGCAAACAATCATAGCACAGGGTTTATTTTATCAAAGCTACGTAAGCTATTAAAGCTTAGCTCTGATTGGCTGGTTACTACGGGAAAGCAAGTATTTTTTTGCTGTTAGTTTTTATTCCTCCCCCCCACACACACACACACACACACACACACACGTTTTCATAATCAGAGGGTTGCATTATGACACTGTGAAATTGAGCATTTTATTTGAGTCCTAAACAAATAATACAAAAAAAAACAAGGGCAAAAGTTCTTTCCTAAGCAAAAAGTTATAGTTTAGAATGTTAAAGGGAACCTGTCACCGGGGATGCAGTCACAGAGCCCGCATGACCCCCCCCCCCCCCCCGGTGCAGCCCCCAGATACTTACCCTTTCCGGCAAGTCCCGCTCCTGGAGCCGGTCCCGGGATAAAGATATCAGCACCCGAAGCCGTGTGCGCGCTGTATGCAAATTACCTTAGATGAGTCAGATGCCCATAGAGAATGAATGGATGGAGCAGTCATTCTCTATGGGCGTCGGACTTAACCCTGCAGTGCGCGCATAGCTTCAGGCGCTGATATCTTTGTCCCGGGACCGTCACTCACCAGAAAGGGTAAGGGTCCTATTCCACGGGACAAGGAGGGCCCGATCAACGATGTAAACGAGCGGCGATCTGCTAGATCGCCACACGTTTACTGGGCCTATTCCACGGGCCGATGGTCGTTGAGCGAGGGCTGCAGGGACATCGTTACCAATGTCCTTGCAACCCTTGAAGCATCATACATTACCTGTCAGGTCTTCTCCGCGCTGTCTTCATCCCCGGGTCCCGCACGCTCTATCTTCAGAATGAACGGTCAGCTGAAAGACCACACTCAGCCAATCACAGGCCGCGGTGGTCCCGGCCTGTGATTGGCTGAGCGCTCCATCAGCTGACCGGCCATTCTGAAGATAGAGCGCGCGGGACCCGGGGATGAAGACAGCGCGGAGAAGAAGCCTGAATAGGTAATGTATGCTGCTGCTGCTGCTTGTCAAATCGTCATTCGCCCGCCACGCACCGCTATTCAACCGTAGCGATGTGTGGTGGGGGAACGATGATTTTAGGTCTGGCCCTAAATGAACGATAATTGGCCAAATCGGGCCAAATGGGGCCGATCCGGTCGATTATCGTTACTGTGGAATAGGGCCCTAAGTATCCGGGGGCTGCACCGGGGGGGGGGGGATGCGTCAGGCGGGCTCTGTGTACGCATACGCGGTGACAGGTTCCCTTTAAATTGTTTGTTTTCATTAAATGTACTATAAGTAGTAAAAATGAGTATTAATAAACAACCTGTATACATTTGGTATTTTCTATAGAATAAAGCCATGATATCCATAATCCCTTGCACCCCTCCAATCACCTGCAAACCCCACTGTGATATTGCGCCCCCCCCCCCCCCCCCCATATACAGTAGGCTGGTTGAGTGTGTAGTGCAGAGCAAGATCGCAGCAGGCAGTTAGAGCAGAGCAGGGAGAGCAATAGCGAGATATAGGGACAGAGAGGAGGGTGGATTGTGAGTTGATTGTGGGAGATTTATCAAACATGGTGTAAAGTGAGATTGGCTCAGCTGCCCCTAGCAACCAATCAGATTCCACTTTTCATTTTCCAAAGTGTCTGAGGAATGAAAGGTGGAATCTGATTGGTTGCTAGGGGCAACTGAGCCAGTTTCACTTTACACCATGTTTGATAAATCTCTCCCTGAGTGTTGTAAACTCATTGAGGGGGATTATGAAGACTGGCGTACTTGTAGGCCGGTCTTAAATTAGGCCCCGCCCTCTTTCCCCTGGCAGTATTCACTAAGAGGCACACGCCTCTTAATTAATCTGGACGGACGCCCAGACCTGTGCCCAGACCTGCGCTCAGCACAACAAACCTACCCCTGCAGGGGTAGATTTGGATCATGATTTACGCCTGATGATGATTCACTGAACCAATTCACTTGGTTGAGTGAAGACAACATCCGCCTTAATAACTTAGTTGGCTCTGTAAACACGTAGGAGGAGATTTATCAAACATGGTGTAAAGTGAAACTGGCTCAGTTGCCCCTAGCAACCAATCAGATTCCACTTTTCATTTCTCACAGACTCTTAGGAAAATGAAAGCTAAAATCTAAATGGTTGCTAGGGGCAACTGAGCCAGTTTCACTTTACACCATGTTTGATAAATCTCCCCCAAAGTATGTTATACCAATTCACTGATATCAGTGAAGATAGCGTCTGTCTTAATAACTTACTGGAGGCTGTGAAAACTGACAAAACTTCCTATTGTCAGATAGTAGGTGCTCGGAAATTAGTGGCACTATCCACCATTCAATAAAATTTATCTTGCGCCTTCTAAAATTCCGAAAACAAGCATTATGTCCAGGTGTGTAAAAAAAAAAAAAACAGGCCCTTTTCAGGGTATGGGCACTGTCAGTGGGAGTCGTGGGAGTGGTGATCCTAACTGTATTGGATGAAGGTTTTAGCTACCAGTTAGAACTAGTGGGCAGGCGAACACCAGCCAGGCTAGGATTGTTGACTTCAAAGTTCAAGCTTCACGGCATGCCAGTCCACGGCAGTCAACAGAAGGGTCATCCCAGAGTACGACCACCATTCCATGGCAAGGTCAGGATGTCTCCTCTACCCTGTCTCCTGTGGTGTCTCAGACCCAATTCCGCCTGCCAGGGCAGTCAGCAAGAGAGCTCCTGGTGAGGACAGCACTCCCCCCCCAGTGTCTCTGATTTGATGCCGCTTGTCCACCAATGTCCACTGTAGTCCTAGGAGAAAGTGTCATTTTACGCCGCTAATTTATCAATGTCCACTGCTGTACTGGGAGAAAATTGATATTACGCTGCTAATCCACCAAGGTCCACTGCTGTCCATGGTGGAAATTGAATGATTGACTGGCTAAATGACATTTGTTTTTAAATTTTCACTAGCTGCAGCTTAGGTCTCCCAGAACAAAAGAGTTGGGCAGTGATTTTCCTTCACGCCAAACCCCTATCTACACTGTTAACATCTGTTGGTGGTCAGTGAGGAGAGCCCCATAAACCTTATACCAGCGGGTACAGCCAACAAAATTATAAGGTGCATGGGGACCTTAAGAGACGTAAAGCCCTATGCTCCACTTGCACCCCTACCTACTTAGAGTAGCTCTTCTGGGCAATGGCCCCCAACTGGGAACAGTCACTTCTTAAGTGCACAGGTAAGGTAAAAATATTCAGCAAGCCAGGTCAGAACAATACATTAATAACAAAATCAGAACCAAAACTGTAGTCAACAGCCAGAGCCAAGGTCACCGCCAGGAGGTCAGAGAGAAAGTCAGAAACTAAACCAGAGTAGGATGCCTGAACCAGATGAGTCAAAACCAGGAGGTATGTGAGCCCCTCAGTGGGGCTGATAGCCGTAGCTGCAGTGTGAAAAGGAGAAGACTGGGAGCACTGCTAGAATGAAGACAGGTAAATACATCACAACACCTTTAATAAAAGATAATCAGTATGTTACATGTACTCTAAAATTATGCCATTAAAAACTGCAACATCACCCATAAAAACTAAATCAAAGGAGAATAAAAGTAAAGTGCTCTTACCTCCCCCGTTCCAGCGCTGGGGGCCACGAACTGCCGCTTTGGTCCCTGGGTCCCGGTTCAGACCATGAAGCGGACGGGGTCCCGGGTGGTGATGTGTGCGGTCCGCTTAGCCTGTCAGCGACCGAGGCAGGATCCCTGCTACAACTGCTGACGGCTAAGTGGACCACACTCAGCACAACTCGGGTCCCGGCTCAGTCCAGGAAGCGGCTGGGGACCCAGGGACCAGAGCAATTGTTCGCGGCCACCAGCGCTGGAGCGGGTGAGGTAAGAGCATGTTACTTTTCTCAAAAAAATTGCTTTGCCCGGACTTTACCTTTAATTGAAAATAAAAGCATTATTGTTCTCTGAAAGTAACAATTCAAAAACTAATTTCTATGCCCCTAAAGGCCAAAATAGGCTAATTCCTTAACCGGGTATCCCAATCTATACTAATACTTGTCTCCTTCTCCTTATATGTTGTTCTTTCCCTCCCATTGTGTCATATATGGCGATAATACATATATTTTATACAGTGTATACAGTGTACACACTATATTTCTATACATTCACATTATATATATCAGCCTGACCAATGCATTTTAGAGTAGAACAGTGGTCCGTATATCAGGAGAAAAAAGTTTGCCAAATGAAGTTTAATAATATTAGATGAGAAGGGAATACCCCTTTAAGGAGATATATTTATATAAAAACAAATGTTATTATAGTGCATCTATTTTTGTTTTGTTTTGTTATTCTTCTAGACCTTGTAATATATTTCTAAATTTTTCAACATTCTTTACACTTTTTTACATCTTTATAGAAATTTGTTCATATTTTTTAATTTGAATGGTATTTCAGTATCTTTGCACAGTCCTACAATATTGATATGGAAACACAAATTAAAAGAATGACTGATAACAGAAAGTAGTTGATAACGTGCAAGCTACAAAGGTGCTGGTTCAGACTAGTTGAATGATGTTAATAACAAGTAGAAGTATGAGGAGGGTGTAGACTAAATTTAGAACCACATTCTGGAAAGTGGTTTATAAACGACTCCCATGCAGATTCACCTCTAGCACTATTTTGTTAAACCTCACTTCAGCCTCATGGTAAAAAGGTCTCTGACCATTTGAAATAAATACTTAGAAGAATTTGGATTTTTTTGACAGTCGTCTATCAGTACTGTTACATTGTGGTCAAGGAAACTTTTCAAGTTAGGAGGACAGCATCAAACATCTTCTCCATGTCTAAGGTATGCAATGTTACTTATATGTGCTCAATGCAAATGCTTTATATGTGTTTAATTGTAAACTAGAGAATATTGTTGCTTATATAAACAGTACTTTGCATATATTTTTCAGTATATAAGAAGTATATTATATATGTACTGTATATTTGATTTGTAAGTTTGAAATGTAATTCTACAGCCACTATGCAGAGGTTTACTTAGCATTTACTGTACAGCAATCTACTGAAAAGAAAAATGTCACAAAGTGTAGTTTTGTGCAAAATCTAATTCTGCATTTTAGCTAAAATTTTGCATTTCAACAATATCAATCAAATTTCAAAAGAATTTCTATTCCTAGATAAATTCTTACCAAAATGCTGTGACCGCTCTCAATTTACTGTGATATCCATTGGACCTTTTTAAAACCAGTGCATGCTTTAGTTCATGTCCAGTGGCCATGCATGCACAGATAGTCCTCCCCCACCCTGGCTTGGCTGCTCAGGGGCAGTAGCTTCCCACTTGGCCACTACTATAAAGGCACATAAATGTGAATAAAATAGTTCTGACCATATGCAGTAGTGTGCAGCCACCCTTCTTCTTCATAGACTATCTGCCTTCAATCTGAGCGCATATGAGCAGGACAGCTTTAAGCTTCTAAGTATGCCGAGAGATATCGCATCCCTTTAATATGGGCAATAAAAATTTATGTGCATCTCTTATTTGGTATCAACGGTAGGCAAGAAATAAAGTGACAAAAATTGAAATACGATTTTATTTTTTCTGTCTGTCTGCAGCCATGGTACAGCAAGCTGACATACTTGCCAAAAATTTAATTAGAAAGGGGAGGGGTTTATGTTAAATTGGGCAATTTTTACGTTTTTTGAGCAATTTAGTTGAATGAAGTGGGGCTACAAATGTCATGCTGAGACATACACTTTCACAAAAGTTTCTTTTCCTCAAGGCTCAGTCAGCAAATGTGTCTAGTGGTCATGAGTGGTAAATGGGTTAAATATAATATCCCCGGAGGGCTAAGTTTGCTATGGTTGAAAAGGTTGTCCAACTTATTCAAAAAATTGACCATGACTCAGCACTGGAATAAAACTGAAATGAAATGCTTAACTTACCTGTTTATGCTTTGTCCAAAGCCACTACTATGGTCCTCTGTTGGCATTGCAGCAATGATGTGTCTATAGGCCCTGTTCACACTACGGAATCGGTGCCGAATTCTGCCTTCAAGGAGGCACGTGAGGATTCCATAGTTTGCACGGGGCCTTAACCCACAACTATCAATGACAAACATCAGTCATCATGCTAACTGCCACAATTAATAGCAATCAGAGCATTTAAAAGGTAAAAAGGCAGGAGCATTGTCTGTTGGGTGCATAATTGGTGCCCCTGCAATGTGATTGTGAAGTGTCGATTGGTTACCATGTCAGCTGGAGGCCTATACTGGGCCTCTTATGGTGAAGTCTGCTAATACAACTTTCCTCAGGCAGGCTGTACTAGCAGAGCACCAATCTAACTGATCAATGCAATAGTGTAGGCAATCTAATGGTTGCTTAGAAAACAAATTGATAAAAAGCATAAAAAAAATGGTCTAAATAAAAATTGCAGATCAAAACACAAAAAATGAGGGTCAGAATAGGGCAGTTTTATCTATATTCAAAAAAAAATTTTTTTTAAGTAGTAAAATTTAAATTACAGTGGTACCTTGGTTCAAGAGTAACTTGGATTAAGAGCATTTTGGTTTAAGAGCTCACAGTTTTCCATAATTTTGACTTGGTTTAGGAACATCACCTTGGTTTAAGAGCTCCCTGTACTGGGTGGGAGAGCGAGTGGGGGAGGGTATGGTCTACAGCACTGTAATCTGACCGAGGGAGTCTCCCTTACCTTCCAAATCATGGAAAATACACTTTAGGCTGAGGCTTGCATCCGAGGAAAGGACTGTGGAGGTAATCTCTCCATAGCTGTAACCTCTGCTATACTGTGCTCATATCTGTCCTGCTCATTCCTTCATGCTCCTTGCAGTCTTTGTCAGCCTTTGTTTTTTTCCATCCTCTCCATTATGGGGATCTGCAGTTCCATCCTGTATCTACAAACTGCTGATTAGAGATGAGCGAACCGGGTTCGGGTTTGAGTCCATCCAGACCCAAACGATCAGCATTTGATTAGCTGGGGCTGCTGAAGTTGGATAAAGCTCTAAGGTTGTCTGGAAAACATGGATACAGCCAATGACTATATCCATGATTTCCACATAGCCTTAGGGCTTTATCCAACTTCAGCAGCCACCGCTAATCAAATGCCGAAAGTTCAGGTTCGGATGCACTCGAGCATGCTCCAGGTTCGCTCATCTCTACTGCTGATGTTTTTTCAAGTTTATGCCCTTACTATACATTATACACCACATGCTGATTGCTATACTGTACAGCAACTTATAATATCACATATTCAGCTGTTTCATCTGTTCTACATGTTATTCAGAATAAAAAAAATAATTATTTTTGGGGTGTGGAACCAATTGTCTGCATTTCAATGATTTCTTATGGGAAGTTTTGCTTTGGTTCAATAGTGTATTTGGATTACAAGCACAGTCCTGGAACGAATTATGCTCATAATCCAAGGCACCACTAAAACTAAATATTCCCATAGGCCGGGGATTTCCACCTTTGACAGGGAATTCCACACTTTGCTATCACCATTAGTTGACCTAACCCAACACCCCCCCCCCCCCCCCAATTTATCTTATATCATACCAGATGTTATCTCATACTTGTATATATTCTATCTCAAAAGCCAAAAAGCCATGCACATCTATTTATATACCTGACATGGCAGTTCTCTACAAGTCTGAAAGGTTAGAGGGGCACACGAGAGGGGGAGGGGACCACAAGCAGCCACAGGAAAAAAAAGAATCAGGGATAAAGAAAGAATGGGTGCAGCAGTCCTGTGTAAAGAATGAAGGAGTACTTGCAGCAATCTGGCCGCACTAGAAGCTCAGCTCCTCTATGTGCATTCTGTAAGCTATTGGAATAGGGCAACATGGGATGTATGTACTGTACAGGAGCAGGGTCTCCTGTTTACCACCGGATTCCCTGCTCCTGTATACTACTGTACAATACTAATATAACTATTAAAAAAAAAAAGTATGTTTTTTTACTAACATACTTCCATCGACTGGCAGCAGTAAGGGGCGACATGGCCCCCTCTGCTGCAACTAGAGTTTGTGTTGTGAACTGCAGGGCTCTAAATCCTGCAGTTCCCTATCCCCTGCTCTGTTCTAGTGATGCTGCACAGCACTATACAGAGCAGGGTCCTGTTCCACCAGTGTCCCGCATATTCTTACATACAGCACACAGGGGGAGGCTGCCTGTATAAGCAAAAAAATATATATTTTTGTTTAGTCTCCAGTAAGGATGGTCCGAACCTGCCGAGGTTCGGGTTAGTATGAACCCGAACGCTCGGCATCAGATTCCCGCTGTCTGGCCGCTCCGTGCAGCGTTTGGATACAGCAGGAGGACCGCCTGGAAAACTGGGATACAGCCTATGGTTATGACTGTATCCCAGTTTTCCAGGCGGTCCTCCCGCTGTATCCACCCTCTCCACAGAGCTGGCAGACAGCGGGAATCATTGCCGAGAGTTCGGGTTCGTACGAACCCGAACCTCGGCCGGTTCGCACCATCCCTAGTCTCCAGAGTACACCTTTAAATTTAAATATCCAATAAATTTCTCTTTTGGGAGTTTGAACTCTTTGTGACGGTATTGGTAAAACTGCTGAAGTCCCAATAATTCATAGTTGAAGCATGCCACTGTTTGTTCAGGGCAGATCTGACAGTGAAGTGTTATTGGTAGTAAAGATCAAAGGTCACAACTCTATTATAATGTGCATGCTTACTTGTGCCCCTCTTTGTGGGTGACCTGATGAGGGCTCTCTTGAACACAACTTGAACAACTCTTTCTGGGTAACCCTTCTTTTTCAGTTTCTTCTTGATAATATTGCTTTATGTGATCAACTTGGATGCTTTTGTGCAGTTTCTCTGCAGCTAGTTATATAAGCCATTACTAAGAACTGTTTTGAATTAGCGTTTGGTGATAATTTTTTTTCCATCGGATGACAGGCCAAGATCCAGAGATGAACCTGAGCACCTGCCAGAAAAGGAAAAGTTCCAGTCATTGTAGTTAAGGTAAGTGGTAAACTACAGTCAAGTTTTTGGGGTTCCCTTACCTTATATATATGAGGTTGTCTAAGGTTACATATACATAGTTAGTATGGTTGAAAAAAGACACATGTCCACGAAGGAGGGGATGGAAGAAGGGGAGGGGGATGGATGATGGGTAGATTCTATACATACACATTAATGTTATTTTGGTCTAAGAACTTGTCTAGCCCTGTTTTGAAGCCCTCCACTGTTTTTGCTGTGACCAGATCCTGTGGTAGACTGTTCCACAGATTCACAGTTCTCATGGTAAAGAAGACTTGTCGCTTCCGGAGATTGAACCTTTTTTTTCTCCAGGTGGAGGCAGTGCCCTCTTGTCTTTTAAGGGGGTTTTACCTGGAACATCTTTTCTCCTATTTCTTGTAGGGAACATTCATATATTTTAAAAAAATAATCATATCTCTCCTTAAACATCTCCAGACTAAACAAATTAAATTCTTTTAATCTATCCTTATAGTTGCCCACCTTGATACCTTTTCCAGCTCTAGGAAACCTTTCTATTGGGTTCCAAAACTGGACAGCATTCTCCAGATGAGGCCGCACCAAAGCTTTATAAAGTGGTAATATATTTTGTACAAGAGTATAGAAATTACAGAACTGAGTTCCCTAAGAGCTCTGGGGTGTAATTAATCATCCCCTGGAGCTTTGCTTACATTCAATTTATATATCACAGACCATATCTACAGTAAGCCCCTGAGTACATTACATATTGTGTTACCAGCACTGAGCCCACATACCTCAGCTCCATCCTCTTTTGATTGTTTGTATATACAGAGCTGAAGAACCCATTCAGTAACTCAGCTTTCTCTTGATCCCCAGTAATTTACTCTCATTTACCAATATTTAGGGGTCCTACATACTCTGACCATGTTTTTTACATTAATATTATTGAAGAAATTTTGAGGTTTCTTTTGTTATGGCCATCTGCCTTTCATTGTGAATTTTTGCTGCTTTCGTGACCTTTTTACAGGTTTTATGAAGCTTTTTGTAATTGTAATTGTTATTTGTATTGTTTCTTGAAGGGGCTATTATTAAGGTTAGCAAATTTTATGCAAACTGCATGCCCATCGCTGTACCTTTTGTGTTTAGGTACCACTGGAAATTGAACTTGATGTTGTGTTTTAAAACTAATGTGATACTGCGAGTTTCTATTGTTTTAGCATTAAGGCATCAGATGTTAGGATGGAGTCAACCACTTAGACTTCCTTATTGTTGGAGTGGTTAGAGTATAGTCACACGATGTTAAATGTTGGGGGGCCCAGTATAAGGCTGCGTTCACACTACGTATATTTCAGTCAGTATATGTATATTTCAGTCAGTATATTTCAGTCAGTATTGCAACCAAAACCAGGAGTGGATTAAAAACACAGAAAGGATCTGTTCACACACTGTTGAAATTGAGTGGATGGCCGCCATTTAATGGCAAATATTTGCTGTTATTTTAGAACAACGGCCGTTATATTGAAATAATGGCAGTTATTTACCGTTATATGGCGGCCATCCACTTAATTTCACCATTGTGTGAACAGATCCTTTCTGTGTTTTTAATCCACTCCTGGTTTTGGTTGCAATACTGACTGAAATATACGTAGTGTGAACCCAGCCTTATAGTTAAAGAAGGGTGTCTTTTAGGCGAGGATGAATCACTGCAGTTATAGATCTATATAGTTGGAAAGGTTACTTGTATTTGAGTTTATACTCGGTCTTCCCTTTCCATGAAAGCAGTGGTATTGCCTGTAGGCCTTCCCACATATTGGGCTTCACATTATGTGCAAGTAATACAATATAAGGAATGAGATTTCATAATTTATGCACGCTCTAATAGGAAACATGGACTGTGACCATATAACTTGGGTTTACCTTGTGTAACCACATGTGTGATTTGCTGCAGCCAACATAGCAGCCAGGTTTGAGTCAGATAGTTACATAGGGGCAACATGTTCCTTATAACCAGTCTTAACTATATATCTACAGCCCCAGAATAATATGGCCATGATGTCTGAATCTATTTTGTATAATGTGCTTGATCCAAAAAATCCTGGAAAAATACCGTTGTGTTGGTCCCCACCTTGATAGTCGATGACCAAACCTCTGTTACTAGCTTGTGTTGTTAAGTTGTGGGATCTTAGATGATTCTCTACTATTCTTGGCCCTATTTGATGGATAAATGCCATATTCTCTGTGCCCGATAATGTTACTGTCTTCTTTGTAAAGAGCATCAGTTAAGCAAGATTTCCCTGCTCTTACATAATCTCCTATTGAGAAATATTTGGTGACATATTTAGAAAGACCATTGGTAATAAACAACAAGGGATTGCCTGGGAAACTTTTTCCTGTAAAAACAGAAAAGCCAGTAGCCCACCATAAGTAACATATCCAAACAAGGTATGGAAAGCTATTCTGAGACTGGCTGACAAATAGGGGAATGTCGGCTGCAGCAAATTACACTGTGTGCTAAACAGTTACTAACAGAATCCACATTATACAGGCCATGTGTATTATAAGATTATATACAAATTGTAAAACTGCATATACCGAGAACTGTATTACTTGGAATGTGAAGTTTAATATGTGGAGTCCTAGAAAGCTCCAAAGAAACGCATAGTGAAACACGCAGCCCTATCTAATGTACACACTAATGCTATCCATAGTATTTATAGGGCTTCTTGTCATTTCCATAAAGGTTCCATTCATACACGACAGGTTATCCCAATAAAGAAAGTTTCCAAGCCACCAAGAGATGGCTTGATGGCTAGAGAGGTCTATTGAATGCTGTGCTTGGATATATGTTCTATGAGGCTCATGTGCTGGGACTCATCTCATACTTTTACTTATTTATTGTATGTGATTTCCAACAGTATAGCCCCATAGAGTTACATTACAGTAGAGTCAGAGTTAGCCAACCAGGAGATACAGCCGGAGAGTGGACTGTGCTGCTGTCGTGCGGCTATATCTCCTGATTTCCGCGGGCCTGAGCAGTGAGACTCTGCCATCAATAACTTTTAACATGCCTGATGAGATGTCAAAAGTTTTTTTTAAAGTGTACCTGTCACGATTAAGAAATCAATAGGGGTTGTGATCGCAAGCAGTTTTGCAATTTAATCGCTTTACTTTTTATTTTTTATGTTTAAATCAATATTAAACAAATGGCCAAACTGTTGTCCATGCAGATTTTTGGTCTTTTCTCTGTTAAAAAAAAGAGACCACACACAACCTAAGGACAGAGGTGATGCTATTTTTTTTCTAGAAAGTAATGTGTTTTCTAACCCTTTAAAAAGGCTGTGGGTGCTGAATTTCCTTCTCTTGGATCAATACTGATTGTAATTGCTAACCTGTTGATTAGCAGCAATGCTGGTTATGAATCTCGTAAGGCATAAACCTTATACAGAAGGAAGCTTGTGTATTTATAGGGAGGGATAAAACTGATCAACCGTTGTATTGCTCGTGGTCGGAACTGGTCAGCAGATAGTTAAAGGATGATCCCGGCACTCACCAATTCAAAGTGTTCTTTTTTTATTGAAGTATCACATAGTACAGGTACAAACAAGAGGACGCAGCGTTTCGGCTCGTGGCCTTCATCAGCTTCTCTGGGGGCTGGGTTAGCTGTCTATTGACTTGGTAACCTGACCCCCGAGAGACATTATCTGCATCATCTCCATGCACCTGTGCTGCTTCCATAGACTTACATGTGTCTCTGAGCCTAGGTTTCTGTAATATGAAAAGTTATAGTTCTATCTCTGCTTGCTCTCAGTGAATGTAGGCATATGTACCTGTCTTTGTGTCACAGCTCTGTATATTATAAGTGTTATAGATGTTCTTAGGGTCTGGATAGAACTAGAATGTTTTCATTTACAGTCAGCAATCAGAGATCTAAACCTACACTACACCCCCGGTAAACAGATGGTAGTTATGCAGCACAGCTACACCATGCACACGTCAGCTCTGCTACATCATCAGCTAGTATGGAATACATACTGGGGTCATGTGATGCAAAATCAGTTAAAAAAAAAACTGGTCCTGTGTTTACTGTGCAATAGTAATGACAGCAGTGGGCAGGAAAGAAAGCTAAGGGGGCAAGCACACAAATGGACTAATCAGTGAAATGCATGATGGGAAATGTAGTTTCCTATACTGGATATAGATCAGCTTTTAAATAAAACTTGCAACTCAGGAATGGCAGCAGCTAGAAAAACAGATGATTGCTCAAAATTCTCAGGGGGGCTTGCTGAGTAAGGCCAGCTAGCATTTCATTTTAAGCTCTAATGGGAATAATCCCTTTAAGAGTTGTTGTTATTGTAATAACACCAGTACTCATGATGAGGACAGGGTGACTTTTAATAATTATTGATTATATTATTTCACCAGAATACTGAAAGACGTGTCTACCACCTAAGAAAAATGAACCTCAATGAGATAAAGTGGAATGACAACTATCTGAATGAAATGCTCCTTCATACTTCCCAAAACCTTCCCATGATCAAGATAGAAGAAAACTATGTTATTGTTAAAGAGCTGGGCAGTGGTTCTTATGGACATGTTCTGCTTGCATTAAACCAAACAAAAGGTATGAGACTGTGTAGCAAGATATTTGTATTATGATGCAAAACTGTATGGAATGTAATATATGTATTAAATAAATGTAACATTTTACACTGTTTATAGAGAAACACTTAAAAGCTTTGGGAACCTTTGGATTAATCTTTTTTTTTTTTTTTTTTAATGAAGCATGCTTCTGCAGCTACACCTTCAGTGTTTAGTGACTCTAGGTCCTCTCCCTGTTCCTCTGAGCTATAACCTTCTGGTCCTGCGTTCCTCCTAGGGGGATCCCTGTTAGCTCCCTCTGCTGGTCAACAGTGGAAACTGTGAAAAACTATTATAGAATGTATTTTATCTCTAAAAAGTAAAACAAAAACAAAAAAAAAAACATTAAAAAGACAAAAACTATAAAGAACCACATGCATTAAATCAATGCCTTTCTTTATCATATGAATAAAATAAACAATGTGTATTACTTTGTATATGTTATAAAAAGTTGTAGGGATTATAATATGGGGATGTAAGGCATTTTTAATATTAAGGAGAGTACATAAACATTGTTCAGTTGTAATTTTGACTATTAGGCTAGGTTCACATACACAGCAAAATATGGTAGTTTTTCTGATCTAATATTGTGCTACATTAAAGTCTATGTAAAAATGTCTGTCTGTGTACACGTTGTAAAAAGAAACATTTTTTTTACAATGTGCGGACAGATGGCTTTTTTTTCCATAGACCGCCAGTAACAGGCTGCAGTGTCTGCTCTGGTGGACTTGATTTACGCCTGTATTACATTTCACTTGAATTACTGCCTGTAATGCCACGTTTCTCCTGAAGCAGCCGCTGCAGGGGAAATAAGCAGCTGACAAGAACTTTTCATGGCAGAACCCATAAATTTAAAGTTAGGTTTTCCCTAGAGTATAGAAAATATAAGGCGATAGAAAGCACTTTACAGAAACTGTACAAAAACCTGTATGCACTGAAAAAATGGTATATGTAGTCGCTCGCGGACTATGTTTGGACCCTTAATTGGGGACAGACCCTACCTGAGCTCAAGGCAGAGAAGAAAAATGCAGTAATAAAGGACTTATATTGGTTGTACTAAACATTTTTTTTATACAGCATTTTTTTCCTTAAAAAGAATGTCATAAAAATGGACTTAATTCTGGACCCATATTCTGCAGTTTTTGTGGTGGTTTTTTTTTCAATTCGCTTTTTTTCTAACAAGTCATGTGATCCTTTGATCTTATGATGGAAGAATCAATGATTGTTGAACATCTGGGTACAGCATTTTTGTACAAAAAAACAAAAAAAATCATCTGTAAAACCATCCTAAAAAAGGGGTTCCCATCTCTGCTTTTAAAATTGATAGCCTATCGTCAGAATAGGCCATTAATATGGGATCCAACTCTCAGACCCAAGTTGTTTAAAGGGGCTGCAGCACTACAGTGAGCTCTAAAGCCTTCTCATTGGTAACATGTTCTTGACCTTTTGGTAGCAGCTGTACTAGGTATTGCAGCTGTGTCCATCATAGAGAATGACATACAGCTTCAATAGTTAGTGCCGCCACTGAAAGAGTACAGCATCTGCTAGTCCAAACACATGTAAGGAATGAGGAGGCTAAAGGGCTCACACAAGCGCTGCAGCCCCCTTCAACAGCAGATTAGTAGAGGTGTTAAGTCAGATCCCTGCCAATTTAATATTGACACTAAAGATGAGCGAACCAGATTGATTTTGGATATGGCTATGACTGAATCCATGGTTTCCAGGCGGCCCACGGGTGTTATCCTCCTTTTGTATGGAGCGGTCAGCCTTAGGGATACAAGTGCAGATCAGCTTTGCTTTGTACAAAGCTAAACAAATATGGTTTTGCTCATCTCTAGTTGACATCTGCAGAATAGGCCATCATTTTTTTTGCGGTGGGGATTAGGTGTCTTTATTAAAGTCTTTCTAAGTGCCGAAAGTAAGCAGGAGTAGAACCCCAGATTGTGGCTAGGGCCGGCTCCTGGTTTTTGCGAGCCCTTGGGCTACAGAGCCTCAGTAGGCCCCTCATTCATCCACTATGCACAATCACTTGAGACACCACAAACATACATAAACACACATTATTGACACTGATACACTCAGACATTGACACACAGCACTTATAGCTCAGTCTTCTCCCTCTTCCTCCCTGCCAGGCTGATCTCCACACTGTAATGTTGAGGACCTTTAGGTCATGTGATCAGGTCCTTCACCCTTTTCTCTATCTGTGCAGGTCCTGCTCTGTCTCCTGTGTGTTCTGGTGTCCAGCACCCACCTTGCACTAGTGACTGGGCCGAACATCAGAACACCAGGCCCCTTGCCTGGGTAAGCCCTGTGCTGACGCCAGCATCTAATCCTGTACACTAATGTGCTGTACGGCACGCAATTCAGCGCAGTAATTCCCCTGAGGAGACCTGTCTATGAAACACATTGGAAGTTGCAGTTTGCTGCCAAAAACACTATCACCAGGTGATGTCACCACTCTTGGAGCAGCACAGTACATTAGTGTGTGGAGTGAGATGCCAATGGTCTTGTGCATATATTTACTTTCAACACTTTGAAAATAGTCTAACCACTACCACAAAACCAGGACTGAGACTACCAATGATGACAGGTGATGCCTGTGCCACTTCTCCTTGACAGTTACCAAGACTAAGGAGGCTTCTAGTATTTATCTCATACAGTGCACGGACCCTAGCAAGAAATATAGTTGTAATAATGAGTGTGACTCTTTTCAGTGTCTGAGAACTTTTTTGAAATTTTTAAGGTATTAACCCATGCAACTATATTTATTGGAGTACAGGTTGTATACATATTGTGGCTGTCACCCTTATATTAGCTACTTCTTTTTATATTTATATTGATTTACGCAGTAGAATTTTATCATGCATTTAAATTACATATAGACAGTGGTGTCAGGTTAAAAATCAGACTTCATCAGTTATATTCCATATTTTTTCAGAATTTTTTATGCTAATTAAAGGAATTACAAAAATTTATAAAATAACAAGGAAATATTTTGTTTCCACTTTTAGGAAATTTAATGGCTCTGAAATTTATGCAGAAGAACAAGACAGATCTTCACATGTTCCTGGTTGAATACTGTGTTTCACTATGTCTATCAACTCATCCATGCATTATTGACACATTCGGAATCGCCTTCCAGACAGAGAGACATTACATATTTGCCCAAGAACTAGCACATGATAACCTCTTCTCTCTAATGAAGCCTCAGGTATGTAATAAAAATATGAAATTGCTTATACCTTGACTTGTTAAGTATTAGGCTGCAGTAGATTTTATTGTGTTTTTAGCAGATTATTACTTATGTAATGTTAAAAAATTTTTTTACAGAAATCAATAGTACAGGCAATTTTAAGAATCGTTGTAATTGGGTTTATTAGCCGAAAAATGCATTTTTATCATGAAAAAGCAGTGTGAAGCTCTCCCCCCTATCTTCATTGTTCTCTTATGGAGAGGGGAGGTGTTGAGGCAGATGAGGCACCAAAACAGGAAAACAAAGTTAATTTACAGCACTGAAGTCAGCAGTGACCTCTGAATAACGGCTTTCACACAGGTCCTGCTGTGTAATTCTTTGTTCTCTGCTCTTTGCTGGCGAATAATCTCCCTCCTCCCCTCTCCATAGGTTACACAGGGCTCGACTGATGTAAGAGTTGAGATTTCCTGATAATGAGCAGTGAGTGGGAGAGAGAGGAGGGGAGGGGGGACCTGGGGAAAGGCTTTTTGAATGCAGATAATGGCATATTTGCCTAATAAACCCAATTACAAAGTTTCTTAAAATTGCCTGGACTATTGATTTCTGCAACAACAAAAAAATACAACTGTGTCACTTTAACACTAAAAGCAGCCATACACAAGAAAACAGCTGGCTTAAGGTTGACAGACAGCTAAATCTTCCCATATTCCCATACACTTCAATGCTCAGCTTGTAAAGGAGTACAGATACATAAGTGAAGGAACTTGCATTCCTGTACAGTTCTTCTCCCCCATGGATATACCATTTGTGGTACTATTATATGCTGTGTTAGGCTACATTCACATGTTCCATACATGGACAGTATCATCATTCATTATTATGTAATGAGCTTTAAAACAGTTAAAAAAAAAAATGGCAAAAGAGTTTAAAAAAAACTGCAAAACAGTTCAAAATGTCTGTGTCAGTACAATAGCACGAATATTTACCTATTTCAGTGTTCATGGCATCATAATGAATGATGATACCGGAACCCAAGATGGTTGTAAGGGCAAAACAAATCTGGCACATTAGGAATTTGTGTCTCAAACAGTGTATTTTCAGAAAAAATTGGTACTAAAAAAAAAAAAATGCATATGTTCACAAATTGCATCAGTTTAGACCTATTTATCCTAATAGAAAACCCTCTAATAAAACAATTAGACAATACTTGGGCAATATGTATAGCACTATATATGAGGGGGCAAATAACTGCATAAGGCGCTTTATTTCTGCATTCAAACAGGATAAAGGCTGGTGACCACAAACAGCCAAGCAACACTTCAAATGCATTATTACTTTAAACACTACAAGGATGTAGTGATTTTATTCTCAATTTTACATAATAATTTCATTTTTTTTTTTAAATGGAATGGTTTCCAAAATCATATTCCCCATCATTTTACTGTACTTTGTAATGTATTTTACAACAGGTTTGCCACTTCTGAAAATAGCTACTGAAATGTATGGTATCTCCATGCTTAGATTTAAAGCTCTCCGAGGCATTCGGAAAAAGAAAGTTATACATGCCTGGGTGTAATTATACACTAAGGGTTAGGGTAAAGGACAGATAGATGACCTGAAAGAAGCTATATTCTATACCACTTTAGATAGCAGCGGCTAAGGCTACCCCTTTTAATTTCACCTAAGCACGCCACAAGACCAGATGGACTTGGCTGCCAGGGACACAGGTTGCATCTGCAAAGTGTGATAAAAGAGAACAGGAGTGAGTGAAAAGGTCACAAAGAAACCCTGTAAACCCTGGGAAGGTAGTAGAGGCGCCAACTAGCCTGGGTCAGAAGCCAGGAGAGCAAATAAAGTCACAACTGGCCAGAAAGGGGTTAAACTGGTCCAAAAGTCAGAAGCAAGGAGAACAAGAGTACACCAAAACACAGAATAAAGGAGTCAGGACATTCGGTAAAATAACTTGTCTCCTAGTCACAGGATAGGGAACAAATAAGAGATTGCAGGGGGTCCGACTTCCGTACCCCTGTCCATCTCAGTATCGGCCTACGGCTCCTTTGTTTTAAATAGAGGCATGGGTACGGCACATGACCCACAACTCTATTGATTCTCGATGGAACCACCGGAAAGAGCAGAGTGCTGTGCTCGGCTCTTTTCGACAGCTCCATAGGAATGAATACAGATCTATTCGAAACAAAGGAGCCGTGGGTGATATGGAGATCAACAGGAGGTATGGATCTCTTACTTTTCCCCTATCCCGTGGATAGAGAAATTTATTTTATCTTGGAATTCCCCTTTAATTACAGGCACTTACCCAATGTCATGGCCCTGTTTAAAATAGACTGCTGGGCACCAGTACTGGATGCCAAGCCATAGCCCTGATTAGCTCAGCATACAGAATCACTGATATGCCCAATATGCCCTCTTTAGTGGCTGGGGGCTATAGCTGACCTGCAGTGCAGACTCTCAAAGCCTTGCCGGGCTGAGTGGTGGCTTCTGGAGACCACCATCAACCTGTGAACCTGGACAAAGTCTTTTACATTAACTGCTCATCTACTAGGGTCCATCTACTAGGACCCTTTCATTGGGCCTAAATTAGAAGGAAAGATTTTAAAAACTAGTAACCTAAAATATCAGCATGTACACATCTGACGGGTACCCTTTCCAGTGGATAGGATATTGATGAGACCCATGGATCTTCCAAGAATCTACAACTTTCTAAACTTTAAACTTAAAAACTCTTTTAACTGTCTAGAATGGGGAAAACCCAATAACAGAGCTATACGCCTTTTATGGAGCAAGATATTAAAAATACTGCAGACTCAGAAAGACACGTAAAGTTAGGAATAGAGACAATAGTTATTATTTCTACCATCTCGTACTGACCAATATATATGGGAGTGAAGACATTTCAGTACGCCACCTCCACCTTGCTGGCTTCTAAGTCAAAGTGGAGCAATGTGCCCAATACTGATCCAGTCATGTGCCCATCCATCTAGTCACTCATCTCATCGGATATTTCTTGGCCCAGTCTTGACACTTCAACTTATGTGTCCTGGTATCAGGTTTCAGGCTTCCTTACCTTTAGCCATGTCTCTGAGCACTGAACACCTTGTACTTCTGGGCACTCCGGAGAGGTTGCAGTTCTGGAATATGACAGAACTGGAGAATAATGGGTGCCTCGTTCCTTCAAGTTTAAGTCTTCCCAAGTCTTTGACAGTTAATTTATGTCTTTTTCTCAACACATTGGATATGGTCAAAACATTCCTAGTGTTCCTAGTATATGGGAGCCAGCAGTCTGCATCCACGCTGCAGCTGATCATAGGGAAAGTAGACAAAGAGATGGAGTTTGCAGGGTGGATACCAGAGGGAAAATGCCATATACTAGATACAGAATGGCCAGGAGTGCTGCCCCTCATGAACACATAGGACAGCACATCCTGAATAAACTGTTACACTAAAATCTAATCTACAGATCACTTTGCATCCACATATCCGTCCTGTGTGAAGTACCCTTAAACTGTTGTAGTACATCTATGTCCCGCTCTCGTCTTATGTATTCTGCTAGTTTAGTATTCAAATCCAGTAGACATCCGATTAGGGGATGCGGATAAATATACTGATGTCTAGAATCATTCCTACTTTTCGGTTTTGCTATATAATGCTTTCATACAACCATAGATAATCTAACCTAACCTACTCCAATCTTTTGCCACTCAGATCGGATTGCCTGAAAATTCGGTTAAGCGGTGCGCTATCCAACTCTCTAGTGCTCTAGAGTACATGCACAAGAAAGGCCTTGTTCATCGTGATGTAAAGCCTGAAAACATTCTCATCTTTGATCAAGAATGCCATAAAGTGAAACTGACCGACTTTGGTCTCTCATGCAGAGCTGGAACTTTTGTTGAATCAATGCCTGAAAATTTGCCGTATACGGCCCCTGAGATGTGCAGTCTAGGAACAGCAGATAAGCTCAACGTGCAAGGAAGTCTGGACACTTGGGGATTTGGGGTACTGCTCTTCTGTATACTGACAGGATATTTCCCATGGGCCTCAGCAGTGCAAACTGACAAAAATTTTGTTCAATACACTAAATGGCACAAAAGCAGTAAAATTTTTCAGATTCCAAATCAGTGGAAAGCATTCAGCACAGAGGCCCTAGAAATGCTCAGAAAATTGCTGGTACCAGACCCAGGCAATAGATGTATTTCAACTGAAGTTATCAATTATGTCAAATCACCTTGGAAAAGGATACAGATTAAAACTATGTACAAAAAGAGGTTATATTGAAAAAAAAAAAACATTTAACATAGTAAGGCCTCATTCAGACTGCCCTATGGGGTTGTAGGCTTGCTTCACGTGAACAGTAGAAAATGTATCTGAAACCTTAACAGTAGAGATAGGTGAATATACACAATACATCTGTCATTATTGGTTTATGGTTTATCTACGCAAGTCCAACGTACCAACATAGGACACACTAAAAGCAGCTTATTAGAAATCAAATTCAGGTACAAAAGGACAATACACTATATCTATGCTATACTGTAGATCAGTAGGATGCACTGATGTCTATATATAAATGTCATAGGCTTTTTTATGTAAAGTCTCTCTACTAAAAAAAAAACAAAAGACTATAGGGCAAAAGCGTACACAATAATGGTTTTTATAACACTGGCTTTTTTTTCTGGCTCTACACAGGAGTGCCCACTGGCTTTCTCTCATAACTAGGAGAGAGGGAGCTGCTATGTTTCCTAGACTGGCACATCCAAAAGTGGAGCCAGCTCTATCGCCAGCTCATGCTGATATTTAGCATAGTACCTACTATGCAGCATTTTTTAGTCCAGACTTTTTGCCCACAAAGGCAACTTTAGCAACTTACACCCCATGTACTGTTTTTCTCCCCCATGGAATCACTTCCTGTTTCCTCTTTGAACTGTGACCCCGCTATTGCCTTGCAATTGTGCAACACCTTTTCACAATCCCTCACACTCATAAGCTCACTGGAGACTAACTGCCAGTACTTCAAGGAGACTGCGGTTGAACTGAGCATGCCTTGGTGGGTCGTAACCACAGGCAGCATGTTATCAAGACAATGCAGGCACTTAGGAGATAAGTAAATCTATATCTCAAACAGTACAATTTCAGAAATACTTTCTGAAAATATGTTTAATGTCACATAATGCATCGGTTTTGCCTAGTTGTCTCAATCATGCAATCCTCTTAAGTAAGCAATATACTGTGAACATAACGGGAGAAACTAACACACAAGTATCATGTCACACACTGCATCCTTATTATGTGTTTTTGTGACTTTTCACTTCTAACAAAGATGGGTGACCCTGGTTTGGCTGTTACAGTAAATGTGTTACTTAGATGTGTCTGACCATTTAAGGTGGGTATAAGTAGCTGTTTTTCTGTGGGGGTGCATGGATGAAACTTGGAAAGTAGAGAAACATATAGGATGTTCATTTTAGATACTGTGTACCCAAATGGGGTTAAATTACAGAAAAGATCTAATCCTACACTACTAATAGTATACAAGAGGAACGTTTGTACCATGTATCCCTATTTAAAGAGGATGTAGTTTGACTTGTGTTAGCCATGACCTGTGATAGGTCAAAACACGTTGGTTTATCTGCTTTTCCAGTTCTGCCATAACTAGCGCATATGCACTTTATTTTTTATCCATTTTATGTATTTTAATATTGTATAATAAAGCAAAGGATGTTTTAATGTTGGCCCTTTTTTTGTAGGTAAATATAATAGAATCTTAAAGCGTTATGGTCATTTGGAGTAACTTTTGACATGTTATCAGATATGTCAACAGTTACTGATCTTCCTTCTAAGGCAGGCTGCAAACGTGAGACATAGCCGTGGGGAGTGTGCCGCAGCTGTGCCTCTCACCTCGACTGCCAATCAAAGTTAACTTGGAATCAAGCATATGTAGATACAATTATGGTGCATACATATTGCAAGAGAGTTTATACACAATAGTTCCAATGGACATTAACAACAGTATATTAGTCTCTGACTAGCAGGGTTAATTAACCACATTGAGTTCTGTCCACAACTATACCAAATAATAGCCTTAATAAATAACCACTGACACACAACAAGGCTAAACATTTAAAAATATAAATTTTATTATTAATAGGATTAAAAAAGGGGTTACGGACGCCAGAATCCACTATGGGTAAGAGACACTGTACCTTGGATAGATAGTCTCAGGTTGTGCAGGTCTGCGGTTGCGACCCTGAGGCCATGTGGATACACTGCATGTGCTGATACCTATGTCTTAGTGACGCTTGCCCATATATATGTAGATTATTATATCATTGTAGTACTGTGGTTTCGGTTTGTCCTTGCTGGATTCCTTTTTGCACCATGTAAAATATTGCAAGAGAGGCATGGTTTGGGAGCACAGATATCTGCCACTGAAGTGGTTAAACTGTGTCTGGTAAGCCCTGGGTGTGTCTCTGGTAACCAATGGGTTAACCCAGACACAGGTAAAGCAGGATTGATAGCCTGGTTGTCTGTGTTGGCCATAGCTAACATAGACAGATTGTAAAAATACGTACTTGGACCTGCTTTTTCTGGAGTGAGGTTGGAAGTGGGACGCTCACTCCACCCGGGCTTTGGTCCTGGGCTTCCATAACCCTCAGCTGGGGGTCATCAGGGCCTTAAAGAGAAGCTCACTGCAGTGCTGAGTGTGGCCAGACCTGGAGAACTGTCTGCTGGAATACTGAAGGTATTGCATGGGCCACACCATACTTTGTTATTTGTACCCGGGGGCTGGATAGCTGGTCCCATGTATAGTCAGGGATTGGTTATGTACTAGTAAGTGCTCAGCCGAGCAGGGTTTATTTGTGTTTAAGCCTTTGTTAAGGTTTGCTTTGTGTTTTGACGCTAAGTGTGAAATAAAAACACTTAAATTGGACGTGACCCTGTCTGTGTCCCTGCTTACTGCACTGCTAGGATCGACCAGAGCTATTCCCCACATATGGTGGCTCGGAGCGGGCATGGTGCAGTGAAGCATACACTTGTTGCATGTCCTGGCTTTCAACAGCGCTGAAGCAAAAAGCCACAACCATGGAGGAGCTGATTAAGCAGCTGGTTCAGTCCAACTTACAGCAGCAAGAAACTAACAGACTGCTAGGACAGCAGATGACAGCACTAGCGGCTGCACAAAAAAAGCTGGGTGCAGCGATGCCGGAACATGACGCCAGGAGGGAAGTCCGGAAAGCCATGACAAAGATGACGTCCGAGGATGACATAGAGGCATTCCTGATGGGCTTCGAAAGATTGGCCACCCGCGAAAGGCTGCCGCAGCAATACTGGACTGAGGTGTTGGCACCCTTCCTCATCGCAGAGCCACAGCAGGCCTACTTTGACCTAAGCGAGCAGGAAGCCCGGGATTATGCCACGGTGAAAGCAGAGATCTTAGCCCGCTTAGGAGTTGATCTACACCTTCGGGCTCAAAGAGTCCATAGCTGGAGGTACCAAGAGGCGTTCCCACCCAGGGCCCAGATGCACCACCTCATCCGCAAGTGGCTTCAGCCGGAGACATCAACCCCGACCCAGATGGTGGTGAAAGTTGTCTTGGACCGCTTTCTGAGGGCCTTGCCGAGGGAGATACAGCAGTGGGTGGGGCATGGGGACTCAACTGATGCTAATGCTCTGGTGGGGATGGTGGAGAGGTACTGGGCTACCCAAGCTCTGATGAAGAAGGCCTCTCAGTCCCCGGCCAACCCCAAGCCCCAAAGGCCCATGGTATCTGCTAGTTCCGGGCAAGATCAAATCCCTATGTCCGAGAGATACCCCAGGGGAGGAGGAGGGGGGAGGCTCCCATCTGTTGGTCCTGCCAGGAGCCTGGCCATATTGCAGCCAATTGCCCCCACGTAACTGAGCCTATGGACTGCAGCTCTGCACGGAGGGTGTCCCTTTATGCAGCCCCGGTTTTTACGCTGCCATTCCAGGCTCTGTCGATGAGTGCCACCTATGCCAGGTGACGGTAGCAGGGCACCAGGTCCTGGCCCTGCTGGACTCTGGAAGTCGGGTGACACTAATTAATGGGTCCCATATCGACCCTGGGTCTGTAACGGGCCACACAGTAGGGGTCCTGTGTATTCATGGAGATGTAAAAGTCTATCCCACCGTGGCTGTAGCCATCCAGACCTCCTGTGGAGAGAGACAACATGAGGTAGGGGTTGTCATGAACTTGCCCCATGACCTTATTTTGGGACGGGACTTCCCCTTGTTCTGGACTCTGTGGCGGAGAAATCAAAGGTTGGGGAGCCCACCGCCTAGAGTACGCCCCAAACAGAAAGGACAAGACCTAGACCCTGAGCCCAATGACCCAGACTCTGGGGTACCTGCCGTAGGGGTGACCTGTGAAGAAAATAATGTTAATTTTGTATTTCCCCTAGAGGTAATGGCAGGTGAGACTGAGGAGTCAGTGACCGGGCCACAGTTGTCGGATTTGGAGGTATCCCGTGACAACTTTGGCACCGCACAGCTCCAAGACCCCACACTGGTCCGGGCCAGGGAAAATGTTGTGGTAGTGAATGGGTTGCCACAGCCTGCCAATGCTAATCAAATATTTCCCCACTTTATGGTTGACCAAGACCTACTATACCGAGTTAATAAGTTGTTGGCTCATAAACATGTGCTTGGTGGACACCTAGGGACCACAAAAACGCTGGATCACATCTTGCAGCAATTCTATTGGCCAGGGGTATACGGTGAGGTTAAACATTACTGTGAGTCGTGCCCCGAATGTCAATTACATGCACCCATGGGACATTTTCGAAATCAGCTGGTACCTCTACCCATCATCGAGGTCCCATTTGAAAGGATCGCCATGGACTTGGTAGGTCCATTGGTTAGGTCTGCTCGAGGGCACCAGCATATACTGGTAGTAATGGACTATGCTACCCGTTATCCTGAGGCCATCCCACTGCGGCACACATCGGCAAAGCTTATAGCCAAGGAGCTATTTGCCATGTTTTGCCGAGTGGGACTACCCAAGGAAATCCTTACGGATCAGGGTACCCCTTTCATGTCCAAAGTCACCAGGGAACTGTGTAAACTCTTCAACATAAAACAGCTACGCACGTCTGTATACCATCCTCAGACAGATGGACTAATAGAAAGGTTTAGTAAAACCTTGAAGAGTATGCTGAAAAAGGTGGTGGACAAGGATGGGAGGGACTGGGATGTAATGTTACCCTATTTAATGTTTGCCATTCGGGAGGTACCACAGGCCTCTACTGGGTTTTTTCCCTTTGAGTTGATCTATGGCAGACATCCCAGAGGCCTTTTGGATATTGCAAAGGAGACTTGGGAGCAGGAACCCACCCCCCACAAAAGTATTATAGACCACATTGCTGGTATGCAGGACAGGATGGCGGCCATTATGCCCATTGTAAAGGAGCACATGGAGGCTGCTCAAAGGGCTCAAAGCCGGGTCTACAACAGGTCCGCCACAGTAAGGACCTTTAACCCGGGGGGCGGAGCCTGACCGGGGATGGAGTAAGACGCACGCCGCGTGAGCTCCCGCACACTACCGTCTCATACATGCTCCTGCGGGTTGGAGGACGGCGGCACCCACACACCCCACAGACCGGAGGACAGAGGACACGACGGGGATCAGATATGACCGGCGGGACATCTAAAAAGAGCACCCGGGAGCCCAGAGACACGGCGGCGCCATCCCACAGAGGCCTCCAAGATGGCGCCGGCTCCACTGTGCTGCGGTCCGGCGGGGCGCCCATACAGCAAGCTGCAGGCAGGTTAGCGGTGTGTGTTGGGGACTTGCCGGGGGAGCAGGAGGGCAGCCCAGGCATCAGCCAGAGCCGGAGCCCGCGTTCCCCAGACGCAATCCTGCCCGATCCTTCCTCACTGGGGCCCGCCATTATGAGGCAGCAAAGCCATGAGGCCCAGGTCCACAGGGAAGAGGAGGAGGAGGACGACATGCCTGAGCCCACAATGAGGGAGGTATTTCGAGCAGTAATGAAAGGTAACATGGCCATTGCCTCCCTACAACAGCAAGTAGGCTCTATTCAGGAAGAGCTGTCCTTTATGCGCCAAAATGTGCAAAAAGTCAATGAGAGAATGGCTGCTGCTGAGGGCAGAATCAGTGATCTGGAGGATAAGCTAGGCCCTGTTGCTAGGGATACTCGCAGACATGATCAGCAAATTTCTGCTCTCCTCCTCAAAGCAGATGATCTGGAAAATAGACTGAGGCGCAACAATGTGCGCATTGTGGGCTTCCCAGAAAAAGCAGAAGGCCCTAATCCCACCCGTTTCTTTGAATCCTGGATTAAGGATGCTATGGGAGAGGGGACGCTGTCACCTTTGTATGCTATAGAAAGAGCCCACCGAGTCCCTGCCCGCCCGCTGCCACCTGGGGCCCAGCCGCGCTCGGTTCTGGCGAAACTGCTACATTACAAAGACAGAGATGCTATCCTGCAGGCTGCACGCCAAAACCCTGATATTACCTACAATGGTTGTCGCATTTCCTTCTATCCGGATTATTCAGCCGAAATTCAAAAGAAGCGGGCACGCTTTACAGAAATTAAACGCAGGCTACGCCAACTTCATGTTCCCTATGCCATGCTGTACCCGGCCAAATTACGAGTTGTCGCTATGGGAGACACGCATTTCTTCACTGAGCCACGAGATGCTGACCGCTGGCTTGAAGCCCACCAGCAGCAGATTTGGCAAGGGGCCAACCTCTGATGTATTCCACGTCCCTTTGTTTTCCTCCATGGCGTGTGGAAGTTCTCTCCCTCTGCTGTGGAGAGTACATAATTCCTTTTGGTGCCTTTTGTCCTAAGCCCGCAGTTGCACCTTGTATCCTGATTGAAGCGGGGTGGCCCAAAGAAGATGCGAGCTTTTCACCTACACTCGGTAGTGTGGAGAACTGGTGGCCCCCACTGTCCACACGTAGTGGGCAATTGTTCCTGTTTTTGTTCTTTGTTCTTTTTTCTGTTTTTCTTTTTTCTATTTGTTCTTTTTCTAGTTGCTGGGTCTATCAGGCCCTGTATTTCTTGGCAACTCCCACACATTATGCATGTACTCTCTGCCCTCCGATATTTTTCATTGTACTATGTACTGTGCATTGATATGTCCATATTTACAAATGTATTTCTTTCTGTTCCCCTATGGCGAATGGCATTAGAGTGGTCTCCTGGAACATAAGAGGTCTGGGTGAGGCTGATAAGCGTTACGCACTGTTTGATAAATTACGTACTTTCCACCCCCTCATCTTGTGTCTGCAGGAGACCCACCTTACTAAAGACACAGCTCATTTGTTACACAGGTCGTGGATAGGCTGGAGCTATCATTCTTACTATTCACAGTATTCCCGGGGGGTGAGCATACTGGTCCATAAAAATATACCGTTTGTTTGTCTAAAGGTTCATGCAGACCCTCACGGACAGTTAGTTTGTTTGTGTTGCTCCATTTATGCTACTAAGTGGGTATTGTGTTCACTCTACATACCTCCACCATACAATGGCTCAGTCTTAAAAACAATTTTGAGTTTTGCTGCGTCACACCCGGATGCCTCACTGCTCCTCATAGGTGATTTCAATTCTGTTGTGAATGGCACCCTTCATAGGATGTCTGTGGTGGCATCGACCTCTACTGCGCGCCTGACCCCATTGGGTGCGCTCTTACCCTAGGTAGCTCTCTTTGATCTTTGGAGGGCACGGCATCCGGGTGTGCGCGCCTACTCATGTTACTCGGCCACACACTAGCCTGTCTCGCATAGACCTTGCCCTTGGGGATGCCCGGACGCTGTCCTTGGTGATAGAGGTAGAATATTTGCCGCGGTCACTCTCTGACCATTCCCCCCTGAGCCTCCTCCTGGAACACCCTGGGGTGTGGCGACCCACAGTGCGGTCCTGGCGCCTTAATCCGCATTGGCTTTCTATTATCGAGACGCCTGGTATTCAAATGGCAGCAGAAGAATTCTTTAACCACAATTCTGGTACTGCCACTCCGCAGATTGAGTGGGATGCCATGAAGGCGTATTTAAGAGGATATTTTATACAAACTATTACCCGAACTAAGCGAGCAAGAGGCTGCTCTCCAGGACTCCCTTCTACAGGCGGAGGAGAATCACATTGCAGGTACTTCTGCTGTTACCTCAGCTAGACTTAGAGACGCCCAACAGGTACTTACAGATTTTGACCTTGAATCCGCTGCCCATAAGAGAAACTTTGCTAAGCATATGTTTTTTGTAGAAGGCGAACGTACTGGGCATCTCTTATCGGTCATCACGAGTGCTCAAAAAAGTTCGACCTTCCTCACCCACATACGGAATAATGAGGGAGCCCTGGTGACCTCTACCCCTGACATTTTACAAGTTTTTTATTCTTATTATTCCAATCTTTATAGCTCCAAATTGGAGGCCACTCCCAATCATATCAGGGATTTCCTGTCTTCTATCCCCCTCCCGGTCCTAACTGCTGATGTACGGGAAACATTGGAGACCCCACTGACATTAGAAGAGCTAGAGGCTACGGCCTCCTCTATCACCAACAACAGGGCACCGGGGATGGATGGGTTGCCGGGAGAATTATTTAAAAAGGTGGGAGAAGTGCTGTTACCCAAACTGTTGGAGGTATGGAAGGCCTCTGTGGAATCAGGCTCCCTTCCGGAGTCCATGAGGGAAGCAATAATTGTAGTTCTACCCAAGCCGGGGAGAGATGTAACCTTGCCGGGCTCCTATAGACCCATCTCTCTGTTATCTACGGATATCAAGATAGTGGCCAAGGCCATAGCCAACAGACTCTCCCTCTACATGAATGCTCTAGTTCATCCCAACCAAACAGGCTTCATTCCAGCCAGGTCCACTGCCATGAATAATAGACGGTTGTATGTTAATCTCCAGTTGCCTTCGGAGGATTCGGGGGGGAGGGCGGTGTGTTCACTCGACGCTGTCAAAGCTTTTGACAGTGTTGAGTGGGCCTTCCTATGGGCAGTGCTGGACAAAATTGGGTTCGGGCCACACTTTATTTCTTGGATCCGGCTGCTATATTCCTCACCCTGCGCGCGTGTGAAAATAAATGGTGGCCTGTCTGCCAGATTTGATTTGCAGCGGGGTACGCTGCTTTTTGCATTAGCCATAGAGCCGTTGGCATCCCTGATACGTTGCCACCCGGGTGTGTGTGGTTTTAAGAGGGGTCCCCAAGAGGAGAAAATAGCCTTGTACGCAGATGACTTATTGTTATATCTAAATGACACTGAAGCATCTCTGGCTACGGCTATCACGCTTATTGATGACTTTGGCAGATTTTCGGGATTGTGTATTGGTTGGGACAAGACGGTGCTGCTGCCACTGGATGTTGATGTGGCACACATGCCTGTCCTCCCCTTTCCTCTCAAGATTGTCACGGAATTCAAATACCTTGGCATTGTTATCTCCAAGGATATTAAAGCCTATGAGCGATTGAATCTCACACCGATTCTTTCCAAATTTCAGGCCAAAATGGGGGTGTGGCGTAAGCTCCCTTTATCAGTGGTGGGACGCTCTAATTTGATAAAAATGGTATGGATGCCCCAACTATTATATGTACTGCATAATTCCCCGATATGGATTCCTCTCCGTTACTTTCATAAAATACACAGTTTATTCAGAGACCTTATCTGGGGTTCCCAGCGCCCTCGTATAAAGCTAGAAACCTTGCAGAGAGCTAAGACAGCATGGGGGCTGGCGGTGCCTAACGCCATGATCTATTTCTTAGCCTCTCAGCTCCAACATCTTAGGGGGTGGGAGACAGATGCGTTAATGGACCCTACTTTCCAATTATTACAAGCTCACTTTGGTACGGGGCAGTTATTTGAGGTCCTGGAGGCTAAACGTTTCTCAACGGCTGCAGCAGGCCTCCCTACACTTCAGCTTTATCATAGAGTCTGGTGGAAGGTTAGAGACATGTATGGGTTGTCCAGATGCTCTGCATACACCTCTATATGGGATACCCCCTGGTTGAGCGAGTTATTTTTCTTGGAAGGGTTTACACCATGGCGGGCACTTGGCCTTAGACGAGTGGAGCAGCTATATGTCAATGGTCAGCTAAAAAGTTTCCAGCGGCTGTGTGAAGAATTCCCCATCCCTAGGACACATTTTTACAAATACCTCCAGTTACGCCATGCGCGTGATAGTGAGGGGGACATTTTGTCCCGGGAACGGGTAATTATTCCGCCTATTCATATAGTGGGTGATTCTACTTCCACATCTGGTCTCATTTCCTTACTATATATCCACTTGCACGACAAGTTTTTAGAAAAACATCCGTTAAACATAAAGGAGAAGTGGGAGGCCGACTTGGGTCCCCTAGAGGATGAGTTGTGGAGGGAAATCTTGGAGATGACGCCCCGGTTGTCCGTGGGGGAGCAGCACCGACTGTCCCACTTGTATCTATTACACCGTGTCTACAGAACCCCGGAGTTCTTATTTAGAGTGGGACTTCGTCCCGATGCCCTATGTCCTAGGTGCCGGAGAGATGAGGGAGGGATCCTGCACATGTTCTGGCGGTGCCCAAAATTAACGAGGTATTGGCAGGAGGTGGCCTCAATTATTCACAAAGTCTATTCTGTTCACCTTGAACAGTCCCCCTTAGTTTGCATTTTAGGCTACATAGAGGATATAGCCTTACCTAATCCTGGTAAAATAGCTGTTGCTAGAATATTGTATATGGCTAGGAAGCTGATAGCTCAATCCTGGCTCGACCAGGACCCTCCGACGACTACTGTCTTTGTAGCTAAAGTCAATTGGCTTATTGCCAATGATAAATATGCCTATGAAAAGCGGGAGGCAATGAAAAAGTTTGAGAAGATCTGGGCCCCTTGGCTAGACACCCCCGGCATGGCACCGCTGTCACTTACTAGAGGCAGGCTCTCTCCCTCACCGGCCACCTAATTATGTATCTAGGAGTTTTTGCTTATAATGGAGGATATAGAACCTATTTACTGGTTGGCTGTTTGCACTGCTGTATGCTTCTCCTCTTCTGAAGGGTTGCCTCTTCGGACTAGGTTGGTTGTTGCCAATTTGTTGAGTTTCTTTTTCTTTCTCTTACTTCCTTTTCCTTTTATCTTCCTAGTTTCCTGTTTTGTACTGTTTTGAGCAGGGTTTGAGCTACTGTGCTAGCCTCCCTGTAGTTCTGTGTACTTTTATAATACAAAACTTCTAATAAACACTATTTGATTAAAAAAAAAAAAAAAAAAAAAAAAGAAGGACCTTTAACCCGGGGCGACCGGGTTTTGGTTCTAATTCCCACCGTGGAAAGCAAATTTTTTGCCAAGTGGCAGGGACCCTATGAGATAATCGAGCAGGTGGGGGAAGTTAACTACAGGGTACGTCAGCCTGGTAGGAGGAAGCCCGAGCAGGTGTACCATGTCAATTTGCTGAAAGCTTGGAAGGACAGGGAGAGTCTGCTTACAGAAAGGTCTCCAGCTAATCTCCCTTTTGTACTACCCCCTAAGGCTACAGTTGCGCCTGCGGTGGCCGGTGCGGAGGTGACAATTTCGGAAACCCTCACAAAAGGACAATGCCAAGAGGCTAGGGAATTTGTAGCCAGGAATACAGACGTGTTTTCGGAATTACCTGGGCACACATCTGTAATCAAGCATGACTGTCACAGAGCCAGGGGTAAAAATTTGTCTAAGACCATACAGAGTCCCTGAGGCACGTCGGCAGGCCATTGCAGAAGAGGTACGGAACATGCTACAGTTAGGCGTCATAGAAGAGTCCAAAAGTGAATGGGCCAGTCCCATTGTTCTGACTCCCAAACCAGGTGGGACTCTTCGTTTTTGTAACGATTTTAGAAAGTTAAACAAAGTTTCCAAATTTGACGTCTATCCCATGCCACGTGTAGACGAGCTTATTGAAAGACTGGGAAGCGCTCAGTATTTCACTACGCTCGATCTCACCAAGGGATACTGGCAAGTACCACTAACGGAGAGCGCTAAAGAAAAGACAGCCCTCATCACCCCTGAGGGTCTTTTCCACTATGTCATGTTACCGTTCGGACTTCACGGGGCCCCCGTGACGTTCCAACGCCTAATGGACATAGTGCTGAAGCCTCACAGGAGATACACATCAGCATATCTGGATGATATTATCATCTTCAGCTATGGCTGGGAGAGTCACTTGGCCAAAGTACAGGCCGTAGTGGACTCTCTAAGGGCATCTGGCCTCACTACAAACCCCAAGAAGTGTGCTGTTGGGATGGAGGAGACGCGCTACTTGGGGTATGTGATTGGACGAGGTATAATTAAGCCCCAGGTCAACAAGGTCGATGCTACCCAGGGATGGCCTCATCCCTGTCTGCTGGAATACTGAAGGTATTGCATGGGCCACACCATACTTTGTTATTTGTACCCGGGGGCTGGATAGTTGGTCCCATGTATAGTCAGGGATTGGTTATGTACTAGTAAGTGCTCAGCCGAGCAGGGTTTATTTGTGTTTAAGCCTTTGTTAAGGTTTGCTTTGTGTTTTGACGCTAAGTGTGAAATAAAAACACTTAAATTGGACGTTACCCTGTCTGTGTCCCTGCTTACTGCACTGCTACCTAGGATCGACCAGAGCTATTCCCCACAATATGAACAATTTTATAGATGGTTGTATGTATGGTGTATGTCATTACTGCAGCTATGTAACAAACCCAGAGAGGACGACCAGAGGAGCAACTTTAGACATGGCTGGGCTTAAACAGGTGAGTAAAGTTTTCTTTTGTATTACATGGACAGCCCTGTTAAATGATTTGATGACCACATGAAGCCTATAAAGAAATCTTTATTAAAAAATAAAAAAGCACAATAAGTGTACTGTTTATCCCAAGCCATGACAACAATCTTGCACTTTTCTAATAGAAGTCATCGTCTTCTTTCTCTGTAGAACCTACATTCTGAATTTGCTGTTGCTTTTTGTATAGTTCTGCAACCTGATAAAGATAAAAAACAGAATAAGATATCAGTATAGAAATCATAAAATTGAACGTCTAATAGTGTTTCTCAACCTTTTCGAGCCAAGTACCCCCAAGGATACGATTGATTACAAACATTGCCTTAATAATGCAGAGATCACACTGCAACCATAGGCTCTGTATGCAGTAGGGCTGGGCGGTATACCGTGAAAATACAGATACCGTCACTGGCGTCGGTTAACCGACCTCAACTTTGCCAGGACGGTATCTGCGGTATTTTCACTTTCATCTACCCGTCTGAGCCCTAAGCTGCACAGGTTGAAGGATGTCTCGTGTGCTGTGTGTGCAGGGATGCACAGACAGCACATAAGAGACTAGCACTGTGTGTCAGAGCGCGCCCCGCATCACCCGCCCGGCACAGCAACAACGGAGCCGCCACCCGCCCGTCCCTACGTCCCCCAACCCCCCGGCGTGTCAGAGCGCCCCGCATCGCCCGGCACAGCACAACGGAGCCGCCACCCGCCCGCCCCCGCGTCTCCCAACCTCTCGGCGTGTCAGAGCGCCCCGCGTCACCCGCCCGGCATGGCACACCACCCTTCTCGCCAGTTTCCGCGGCAAGCACAAGCATATCTAGCTATCTATCATCTATTGATCGATCAAGGAGATAGATGGATAGATAGATAGATAGGAGATAGATAGGTAGATAGATCTATCTCCTATCTATCTCCTATCTATCTCCTATCTATCTCCTATCTATCTCCTATCTATCTCCTATCTATCTCCTATCTATCTCCTATCTATCTCCTATCTATCTCCTATCTATCTCCTATCTATCTCCTATCTATCTCCTATCTATCTCCTATCTATCTCCTATCTATCTCCTATCTATCTCCTATCTATCTCCTATCTATCTCCTATCTATCTCCTATCTATCTCCTATCTATCTCCTATCTATCTCCTATCTATCTATCTCCTATCTATCTATCTCCTATCTATCTATCTCCTATCTATCTATCTCCTATCTATCTATCTATCTATCTCCTATCTATCTATCTATCTATCTCCTATCTATCTATCTCTCTATCTATCTCCTATCTCTCTATCTATCTATCTCCTATCTCTCTATCTATCTCCTATCTATCTATCTATCTATCTACCTTTCTCCTATCTATCTATCTATCTCCTATCTATCTATCTCCTATCTATCTATATCTATCTCCTATCTATCTATCTATCTATCTATCTATCTCCTATCTATCTATCTATTGATTGATCAAGGAGATAGATGGATAGATAGATAGGAGATAGATAGGCAGAGGAAATAGATGATAGATTGATAGATGACAGATTAACCTGTATATACTACATACACATCATACTGTATACACTCTGAGTCCCTATAGTACATAGCTATATACATGTCCTGTGGTGTGTCCATAGCTGTATGCTGTATATACACGACCTGTGGTGTGTACATAGTTTGGGTTGCTGCTCATTGAGTTACTGTACTTTTTTAAAAACATAATATTCCCAGTTTGGTATGGCCAAGTGGGTGTGGCTTGTAAAAGGGGGTGTTGCTTACAAAGGGGCGTGTCATAGTTATCGTCCATTTATCGTTACCGCAGCTATATATGTGATAAACCGCGATATTGATTTAGGCCAATATCGCCCAGCCCTAGTATGCAGTCTCTGTCACCAGTTGATTCCCAGATCACATCCTCCCATAACAATGTGACTGACCTGTATGATGCTAAGTCTGTTGTTTTCTTATTCACAGGATTTTTTTAGCCCCCTCTTTTTTTTTTTTTTTTTTTTTTTAACAGAACATTTATATTAATCATAATTGACCCCTAAGTGAGGTGTCCTGAAGAAAATGCACTTGAAAACAGCCCAAACTACTCAGTGGTTGACATAAAAAAGGGCATCAAAGTGAAAATACAAAATTGTGATTTAAAAAAAAATTACTTTGGGGGACTGATTTTCAACTGCACCCTAAAGGGCACCTCCCTTTTTTTTTTTTTTTAATTTCAAATATTTTTTTATTTTCCAAAATATACATTTAACAATTCACTATACATAATTAATGGGTTACAATAAGTTATTCAAGATCATACATAATACACATACACAGACATGAATCACAAATTTTTAGTCCATCATATCATTACGTGTTCCCCTCAGGAAATACGGACTGTTATCTGCAACCCATACAATCTAAAAAAATCTTTATTAACCCCTATAAAACCCCAACCAACCCCACCCATCCCACCCATGCCGTGAAGGAGGAAGAGGGGAAGCGGAGGAAAAGGAGGAGAAAAAGAGAAAAAACAAACAAAAACAAAGTATATATATATATATGCATAAACATAATAATCAATAATCTCATTGTACCCATGAATCCCATACATGATGGAAATTCTTTTGGCCCCTTGAGGTACGATAATAGACTTTTCCATATTGCTGGGTCTTTTCTTTCTCTTTTCCTTCCTCCCCTCCTCCCTCCTCTAAATTCCCTATCTCCTTTAATATTCTTCCCACAACAATGCAGAACAACAGGAAAAAAAAAAAAAAATGGGCACCTCCCTTAAGGGTAATTTATTAATACAATTTTTCTGACAGAAAAATGGCAAAAAAAATTAAAAAGAAAAATGCCCCATGTAGAAATAATAATGCCCTCTTCCCAATATTAATGCTCTCCTTGGCCGGTATTAATGCCCACCCTGTAGCTGGATGTAATGTCTCCTGTAGCCAGATATGCCAGTAGCTAAGTATGTCCCTTGCAACCAGATATGCCCCCTGCAGCCAAGTATGACCTATGGATGCCTAGTATGCCCACTTCACCCATGTAGCCTGTAGCTGTATGTCGCTTTCTTTTAGGTATGCCCCTTGCAGCTGGATATGTCCGCATGTAGCAAGATACTTCCACACTATGCAGCCAGGTATGTCCTTTTGCAGTCAGATACCTCCCCCTCATGTAGTCAGATACCTCCCCCTCATGTAGTCAGATACCTCCCCCTCATGTAGTCAGATACCTCCCCCTCATGTAGTCAGATACCTCCCCCATGTAGTCAGATACCTCCCCCATGTAGTCAGATACCTCCCCCATGTAGTCAGATACCTCCCCCTCATGTAGTCAGATACCTCCCCCTCATGTAGTCAGATACCTCCCCCTCATGTAGTCAGATACCTCCCCCTCATGTAGTCAGATACCTCCCCCTCATGTAGTCAGATACCTCCCCCTCATGTAGTCAGATACCTCCCCCTCATGTAGTCAGATACCTCCCCCTCAGGTAGTCAGATACCTCCCCCTCAGGTAGTCAGATACCTCCCCCTCAGGTAGTCAGATACCTCCCCCTCAGGTAGTCAGATACCTCCCCCTCATGTAGTCAGATACCTCCCCCTCATGTAGTCAGATACCTCCCCCTCATGTAGTCAGATACCTCCCCCTCATGTAGTCAGATACCTCCCCCTCATGTAGTCAGATACCTCCCCCCATGTAGTCAGATAACTCCCCCTCATGTAGTCAGATACCTCCCCCTCATGTAGTCAGATACCTCCCCCTCATGTAGTCAGATACCTCCCCCTCAGGTAGTCAGATACTTCCCCCCATGTAGTCAGATACCTCCCCCCATGTAGCCAGTTACCCTCCCCATGTAGTCAGTTACCTCCCCCCATGTAGCCAGTTACCCTCCCCATGTAGCCAGTTACCCGCCCCATGTAGCCAGGTACTGGGGACACTGGGAATCATACTGAGTATAAGATGCTGGAAAGCTGTGTGACCTCGGGTATACAATGTGCTGGATGACCTCCTCGGGTATACAATGTGCTGGATGACCTCCTCGGGTATACAATGTGTTGGATGACCTCCTCGGGTATACAATGTGCTGGTTGACCTAACTGGCAGTGAGAGTTCACATACAACCTGCGGTTGGCGCCAGGGGGTGGGGCTTGTTATCAAGGGGCGGAGCTTATCGGGACATACCCGGGATCAGTCAGGGGTAGTAAATCCTATATCAGTGGCCCCCAGCCTTTGAGTAACCTGCCCTCCCCAACACCAAGCCTACTACCTACATTTATAGTGGTGCTCCCTGGCCTCCAGCAGCTGCCAAGTGCAGTCAGCCAACTCTTCCCAGGGAGATACTTGTCAACTGGATGCTTCAGCAGCCGCAGTGCCTCTCCTCGGCTCCCTCACAGACAGAGCCCGCAGTACATGTACTGCACGGTGACCGGAGCCCACAGGAAGCTGCTGGAGCCCCGGCAGCGCACCACACAGCCTCCTCCTCCTTCCCGACCATTACCAGCCTCACACTGCAGCAGCAGACAGGGGAGCTGAGGCACAGTGCACAGACATGTGCGCCTTCAGCTCCTTTACTGCCGCGCTCCCGCTTCTCTCAGCCCGGCTCCTGCGTACCCCCCAACTTGCCCCGCAGGTTGAGAAACCCTGGTCTAATACACATTATAAAATGTAATTGTATTCTTATACATTTATGAGCTTCCACTGACAACCATGGGGAAAAAAACAAGACACACTTCATCTCACTTCTGCCCTGCTGGAAAACTGCTCCCTCATAATGATTATGAAATGGAAGAGCATGTGTTTAGTGCCGTTCTCCACAAATAAGATTTATAATACTTCTAGGAGCCAGGAAGGCTAAATCCCCCTTCTGGAGTGCAACCTGTCAAATACGTCATCCGTCAGAAGCTGCCCAAATCAAATTCCACCATAAATCTATTTTCACGCTGTGTTTCAGATGATTTGCTATCCCACACTTTTTTTATTTTTTTTTATCAAATGTGTTAACAAATCCTAGTGCAAAGAAAGTAAAGTTCGCCAAACATCTGCCCAATAAACTTCTATTTTATGCCTGGATCCATTCCCACCTTGATGTAATAAAGATGTATGAGAGCCAATCTCCCAGATGTAGTATAAAGGCGTATTACTAACATGATACCGCTCAATTTACACAGTGAGAGTGTAGATATTGCCTTTGCTGACACTTAATAGCAGAGTTCTTTGTTCCTCACCGTGGTCTTGTACTGTAGAAAAACAAAAGTGATAATCCCCCTCTTATTCACCCTTGTTTGCCACTTGTTTTGGTAATCCAACACCAAGAAAATCCATGGAGTGGAAATAGAGTATAAATCCAACCCAACATAATAAAACCCGTACAAAAAGTGCCCAAGGAGGAATAAGGCATAAATAATACACACAGTAATAATGTCTGCAGTCCCTACAAACTGACATGAATGAATATTAGAAAATATACAAAACATCTAGTATATGTAGGAATATACAATCAATATCAATGCAAAAAAATAAAATATATATACACCACCACCATTGAGAATACTGACCACCTGTGATCCCAAACATACACTGCGGTTCCCAGCTTTGTCAGGGGGTGAGGGTCGCAAAGGGTTTGGGTTCAGCACATATATTTGTCACTAACCAATGGGACCCTTATTGATAGATGAAACCTCCTATCCAAATGCTTTTGTATGCAAAAGAGGGGTCTGTGGAGTCTCAGTTACGAGTCTCAAAACACAGGAATAGCCAGATATCCCTCCATGGGAGGAAAGCCTATTGCCAAGGGGGTGACTCCCAGTGGGGAGATCACCAAACCAACCTGATAAGTAGCCCCTTAAGTCCCACTCGGTTGCGAGTATTGGAACACAAATAGGGAAATACCAGAGTGGCCCCTTTTTGTGTCAAAGTCTAACTCTGTGGCGGGTATTGCGACATGACAAGGGTTTACCAAGGCAGGCAATCATCCACAGACTGCCGTTTCGAGGTAGTTGCCCCTCGTCAGTGTGGAGTAGGATTCTGGCTAACAGGGGCAATGAAAAATAGACCAACAAAACACAGCAATCGCTGAGCTTAGGGAGACCAGCGGAAAAAAAAAAATCAAATGGAGTACTCACTGAAGAGTCTATACTGATGCATTGCCCCCTTTAAATACAAATATGCAAAAGAGGGGTCTTTGGAGTCTCAGTTACAAGTCTCAAAACACAGGAATAGCCAGATATCCCTCCAGGAGAGGAAAGCCTATTGCCAAGGGGGGTGAGTACTCCATTTGATTTATTTTCGCTGGTCTCCCTGAGCTCACCAAATGCTTATGTAAAAGCAAATGTGCCTAAAATCTCACTTGCCACATACCTTGCACCTGTATCATTATATGACCCTCTATGTAAATGAACCGGCAGACATCTCCTAATGAAAAGAAATCTAGCCCCGCCAACCTAATCTCTGGAGCAGCAAAAAATAAGTGATGATGTGCATCCATCGGCATCACAATTTTTTTTTCTTTAGCTTTTTGTGGCTACGTAAGTACACATGTAAAAAAAATGCCAGCTGCCTTTTTAAATCATGACTTGTTAGGATGCTGCCGCCTTTACTAGCTGATAAGTACTAGCACAGCTTGAATCCCTATAGCACTTGGTTCTTCTACAATGCAAGAGAGATCTCTATTCCTATGGGCTGGCCAACATTGATGTATAGGAGTAATTCCCTGCCACTGCAGTTTGCCATGGGTGCTCTTTTCCCTACTTACATTCTGATACAATACAACTGGGGTAAAAAGTTATATGGAATGTGTTAGAAAATCAACTATACTTTAAAATAAGTTTAACATTGAAGAATTTTAGACCTAGTCAAAGAAATCGATGAGATTAGTCTGACATGATCTGCCTGCAGTAAAGCCATGCTGTTTGGATCCATCAAGGTATTGATTTTTAGGTGATCACTAATCTTTCTAAGTTTCTAGCATGCACACTACGGAATTCGCGCATACGGCCCGCCGCAGATACCATCGCTCATACCCGCTTGCGGCGGTGAGCATCTCCGCCCGTGACATAAACACTATTTTATGGTCGGGCCAATCCCACCATCCGCTGAAAGAATAGACATGTCAATTCTTTCGACAGACGGCGGAATCAGTCTGTGCCTAGAATGGAGTCTACGGCACAGACGGAGATGCGCGCACCTGTGAGCAGGGGCCAGCGACGGAACGTGCAGCAGCCTTTACGCACGTATTTCGTAGTGTGCATGCACCCTAAAGGGGCAAGTTCCTTTAAAATATCAGCCTCTAAAAACACTGGAGCTTAAACTTTACAGCTGGAGGCAAAGCTATGTCCAACCACTTTGTAATTGTAAAAGTCGCCTTCTGAAAACAGTGAGCAGAAGTAGCTATTCAGATGGGCAGCAACTGACTTATCTCCATCAATAAAGGAATCAAAATGACCCCTCTCTACACTCATCTACCTTGTACTATCCTTCCACCCCTCCCCTTCCTGCTGCTCTCTCTAAAGGTAGGTATACACCTTCAATAACTGATGGGCAAACAATCATTCAGCTGTCAGGTATCTCCCCCGTCCATCCCATACACAGGAATGTTCGACATGGCCGAGTGATCCTATACAGAACGTATAGTGCGGGTTAAAGGGGTTGTTCCGGCAAAAGCCTTCTTGCAAGACACGGGGCTAAGTCATGATTACCGCAATGTCAAATAGCTGCAATGCCTCAATGACAGAGACACAGTGTGAGCGTAGTTTTGCCCGCACACAATGATCGAGACTTTACCCTAACACATCTTGGAAGTAAGTTATCTTATGAAGTGAGTGCCAGTGAGCAGAAGGCTAGATGAGGGAACCTCAAGCATGCTCTGGTTTTGATCAAACCCAAGCGTGTGACATTTGATTACTGCGGGCTGCAGAAGTTGGATGCAGCCCTAGGAAATCCTGGAAAACATGGATACAGCCTATGGCTATACCCACATTTTCCAGGCAGCATTAGGGCTGCATCCAACTTCTGCAGCCCCCAGTAATCAAACAACACACGCTTGGGTTCGATCAAATCCAGAGCATGCTTGAGTTTTCCCTCATCTATATTTAGCCATCTTCTTCTCACCAGACTAACCCTTTAGGCTGCAGCCAGAGAGCTCTGGCAGTGTGCAGTTGGAACTAAACTGATTGTACAGCAGCAACATTTCTGGAAAGTTCTAATGAAAACTATTTACACTCCACTCCAGTCCTAAACTACCCCCAACAGGTCATGTTTTGTGGATTTCCTTACTATTTCACAGTCATATAGTAAGTGCATCAAGAGTTCTTTCTACGGCATTAATAATAATAATAATAATAATAATAATAATAATAATAATAATAATGCTTTTTATTTGTATAGCGCACACAGATTCCACAGCACTTCACATAGTTTTTGCCAATTATTGCTCCCTGTCCCCAATAGGGCCCACAATCTAAATTCACCTATCTGTATGTTTTTGGGTGTGGAAGGAAACCCACACAAACACGGAGAGAACATACAAAGTCTTTGCAGATGTTGGCCCACCAAGGGCAACATCTGCAAAGAGTTTGCATGTTCTCTCCGTGAACCCAGGACCCCAGTGCTGCAAGGCTACAGTGCTAACCACTGAGCCACCGTTTCTGGCCTTCTGAGAATACTGGAGTTGAGAAACACTGACCTAGAACTACTGCTGCGGTTCTGAAGACAAAGGGTGGTCATGCTTTGATTGGGTTTAGATTGACATTATACACTCTTCATTTTGTTAATTTCCACACTCCCATGCTGAGGGAGAGAGTGCCCTAAATGAGGTTACTTTTCAGGCATCAACACTGTACCGGTAAATCAGAAGTTTAGCAACTTATGCATATGCAACATGGCACCCCAAAACGAGTCCAGCAAAATCTGTACTAAAAATGGCACTCCTTCCCTTCTGAGCCCTGCTGGGTGCCCAAACAGTAGTATAAAGTCACATATAGCATACTGCCATACTCGGGAGAAATCGGTGTAACAAATTTTGGGGTGCAGATACCCCTGTGTTTCTTGCAGAAACAAGTCATTTTTGTCTAAATGTACATTAAAAAATGAAAATATCAGAATAATAATTTAAAGTAATGTGTTACCTGAAAACTGTTTGTTGCTTCTTCAGGCTTTTTATCATCTCGAATACGAAGGAAACGAGGGAAACGCAGGGAGATACCCCTTTCATCTTCCACCTAAAACCAAAGACATTAAGTGAGTTTATTTTATATTTAAAAAGAGCTGGCTGCACATGTGCTGTGCACCTATTTATTCCGGGGAACATCACATCTCTCACGTCTTGTGATCAAGGAGGGTTCGATCGGTCAGCCCCCTACTGATCAGCTACTTAAAACCTATCCAATGGATAAGGATCAACTTTTCTTTGTAGGATAATCCCTGTGAAGCAGCAGTGCTACTGTCTGATCAAATTTACTTATATATTCATAAACATATACTATCACTGACTGAAAATCTGTAAGTACAAGGGCTGCTGATGCATAAAATATCGGCAATGCTCGCTTTACCATAACTAAGGGCACCTTTACTCTACCTTTTCGGCTCATTATAGACATGTGTAATAGGGATAGCGATCAGCCAACAAACAGGTGTTTGCTGATCACAGGGTTTTTAAAAGTTTAAAAATCACTTTTTAACTATCTGTCTGGATTTGGAATCCAAATATGGATACCTATCTGTTTGGACTACAAAAGGGTAGGGATGTAGCTAAGGGGTCATGGGCCTTGGTGCAAAAGTTTGGCATGGGCACAAGTCCCCTAATGCAACTTCTCTTCACAGTTGCAATCCTATTTATAACTTTCACCTCTCCATCGATTGAAGCTGCACTGCAAACAATGAAGTTTCTTGAGTCTTAAAGAGTCACTGTCGTTAATTTTTTTTTTGCAGAAATCAATAGTCCAGGCGATTAAGAAACTTTGTAATTGGGTTTATTAGGCAAATACGCCATCAGCATTCAAAAAGCCTTTTCCCAGGTCCCCCCCTCCTCTCCTTTCTGTCATCCACTGCTCAGAATCAGGAAATCTTGACTGTTTTTTCATCAGTCAGATGCTGTCTGTGCTATGGAAAGGGGAGGGGGGAGGAGGAAGGTGCGAGACAGTGGGCAGCTGAGAGCCGAGGACAAAGGATAACACAGTGGGGGAGCTATTGAGAATGCTATTCAGAGGTCAGAGAGGTCAGTGGTGACTGCAGAGGAGAGAGCCTGTGATGTGAATGTAAATTAACTCTTTGTTGTCCTGTTTTGGTGCCTCTACTTTCTCTTTCAATAGTAGAACAGTGAAGACGGGGGGAGAGCTTCAAACTTCTTTTTCATTATGAAAATTCATTTTTCAGCTAATAAACTCAATTACAAAGTTTCTTAAAATCGCCTGGACTATTGATTTCTGCAAAAAAAAAAAAAAAATTAACAACAGTGACACTTTAAAAGATCAAGGCTAAAAGATCTTAGACAGTCATTTGAAATGGGGATAACACCTTTGTGTCGTAGTTTTAATATTAGCACATGTGCATTACTCTTGCCTGAAGGTCTACAAAAAGTAATAATAAAAATTCTACAGATACAACTCAAGTTACAGACAAGAGACTGGAGACATTCCAAAGAACGAATGAGGGATTTGGTGGTATAGAAGTCCAAGGGATCCTGATATTCTAAGGCAGAGCACACAAAGCCTGCCAAAAATTTTACATAGCACAGAATGAATGTTCACGTCACAGGCCACCACTGCCGATCCCCACATACACGTGAGCTATGCAAACGGGAACATGTTATGGCCAAATAATTCTGGCGTCAAGTTTTATGCCCCAAGAAGAACTGGATCAGACATGCTGAAATTCAGCATGCTCAACTCTTCGCTTCCTTGACATCTGCTGTTAGGGAACAGTCAGGATCCCTTCAAATGTTAAGGCTTGGTTGGAAATGACATTATTAATTATAAATGGGATTACATTTTTTTTTTTTATTCCATTGACCCTCCATGTTATGGTGACAACACACAGGGAGATAGATATTTATAATTTATATATAATGTAAATATAAGCGTGTTACATCATCTTTTGTGGCTGCCTCTCTGAAAGTTGTAGGGACAGCTTGAAAAAAACATAGATAATCAATTACTTTGGCTGCGTAGTTTTAAGTCACATATGCTCAGCCACCACTCCATTCATTTTCTCTATAACATCTGCACATAACAAGTGTTGTACTCTGCTACATTCAAAAATCCCACTTACAATGAATGGTCAGTGGATGAATGAATGTTGATGCTCAATTTACTTAGGGCACAAGAGACCTAAATTCTTGTGACCGGTGGGGATTCCAGTGGTCAGACGGGCTTTGGCTGCCTGAGAGGATGATGGCAGGGGGATGCTTGGTGTCCCTCCAGTGCTCTGTGTCCCTCAGTGTCCCCCTGCCATCATCTTCTCCAGCAGCCACAGCCCGCACAGCTCTGGGAGTCGGGTCGTGACATCACCATATTATCCAGGAAGTGAGGCCTTGATGCAGTAGTAAATGCAGGGAAAAAAGCACTTTATGCGCATTTCCTGTAATAAGTGTATATTGGTGATTTGTATATCTTTTGGGGGGCAATACAATACTTTCATGAAAATTTTCGCCTGACTTCTCCTTTAAGTCTGCTGATTGCTTTTTTGTAAAGTTTTTTTTTTTTTTGTTAGCAGCTGAAGAGTTAAACTGGAGTTGCAGCATCTATCTGCCCAGATATGTAACATCATATCTCAGGGCTCCAGATGGCGACCAAAATGGTCGCCAATGCGACTGACATTTTGCAAATGGCGCCCAGATTTATTAATCTGGGCGCCATTTGCGACTGGCCCCGGCGGCGGCGCACTGTCTCTTTAAGGACAGTGACCGCCTTCCGCACGCTGCACCGAAGCGTGTCTCCGCACACTGGGGACACGCTTCTCCAGTGACGTCATCTAGCACGTCCGTCATTCATTGGACGGACGGCCGCAGAGGCGCCACACTCATCCAGCGCCTCTCTCCCGCCTCTCCTCACCCGGCGGATCCTCAAGTTCACCCCAGCGGCACCATACTTAGATTGTTGGTGACTGGGTGAGTATAACCGTAGCGGCGGCAGGGGCGGCGGCCGGCCAGTAATGTGTGTGGGGGGGACCGCGGCCTGGGTAGTGTGTCTATTGTGATGGTGGCCAGGTGCGGTAGTCAGTGCGTGGGGGTGGGGGGGATGTATACACTGCACAGTACCACTTCCCTCAGTGTCTGTATGTATATACACTGCACAGTACCACTTCCCTCAGTGTCTGTATGTATAGACTGCACAGTACCACTTGCCTCAGTGTCTGTATGTATATACACTGCACAGTACCACTTCCCTCAGTGTCTGTATGTATAGACTGCACAGTACCACTTCCCTCAGTGTCTGTATGTGTAATAGACTGCACAGTGCCACTTCCCTCAGTGTCTGTATGTGTAATAGACTGCACAGTGCCACTTCCCTCAGTGTCTGTATATATATACACTGCACAGTACCACTTCCCTCAGTGTCTGTATGTATACACACTGCACAGTAGTACCACTTCCCTCAGTGTCTGTATGTATATACACTGCACAGTACCACTTCCCTCAGTGTCTGTATGTATAGACTGCACAGTACCACTTCCCTCAGTGTCTGTATATATATATATAGACTGCACAGTACCACTTCCCTCAGTGTCTGTATATATATAGACTGCACAGTACCACTTCCCTCAGTGTCTGTATATATATAGACTGCACAGTACCACTTCCCTCTGTCTGTATATATAGACTGCACAGTACCACTTCCCTCAGTGTGTGTGTATGTATACACTGCACAGTACCACTTCCCATATACATTGTCACAGGGGCTATATGTCATCGGCTGCCGGGATAGATATATATATATATATATATATATATATATATATATAGTAGATCATTGCCGGTAAGATGGCAGCTGGCTGAGGGAACACACCGGCAGCAGGGGGGGGGGGGGCCTGGGCTTTTATATTACTAATATAATGGACTTGTCCATGACAATTAGGTAATTATCCTTATTGTTATATACAGGCTACTGCAATTGGCTCAATGGCGAAACATAAAATTACAGATTTTTTTTTAGGATGCTCATGCATCTTTCAGCCAGTCTACTATAATAGATCAGGATAATTCAGATGAAACGCTTTCATTAGTCAGTGAAAACGGCACATCAGATCAAGCAAGCAATTCCAGCAGTGCAACAAGAATTTCCGTCCACAGGAGCAGACATTTTAAGAGTGTGTGGCTTCAGGAATTTCCTTGGCTTAAATACAATAAAGAGAAAGGAGTGATGTACTGTGAGTTTTGTTCCAAGGCAGGTGATGTTGCTGGAAAGACAGATTTCATTAAAGGAACAGATCATTTCAAGAAAGAAACAATAAAAAAACATGGAGATAGTCTGAAGCATAAAAATGCTCGTGACTGTATAATAGCTAGGAGTGCCCCAAAACAGACACCTTTAGCTCGTGCTGTAGCTCATGCTTGTGAAAAAACAGCTGAGAAAGACTTTAAAGAAATGAAGATTAAATTTAATGTGGCCTACATGATAGCACGTGAAGAGCTACCATTTACAAAGTATGCGGCTCAAATCTTACTTATGAAGAAAAATGGAATGGATATATCCAAGACATATGACAATGACACTGCATGTGCAGAGATTATTGGTTGCATTGCAGAGGAATTTAAAGCTCAAACATTAAATGAAGCTGCAAAGGCAACTTACATTTCAATCATAACAGACTGTGGAACTGATGTATCAGGAAGTGATAATGTGATAGTATACTGCAGGTATATTTTGTCAGGTGTCCCTGTGAACCGTCTGGTAGGATTAGGTGCACTTCAGCATAGCCATGCTCGGGGAATACTAGAAAGTATTGGAGATATTTTTAGTGCAGACCACAGAGATCCATATTGGTGGCACCATAAGCTCAGTGCTTTTGGTGCAGATGGAGCTAGTGTCAATATGGGTGCATCAGGTGGTATAGGTGCCCTAATGAGAAAAGAGATAGGAGAGCATATACTCTCATTTCACTGCTTACCGCATCGTTTGGAACTGGCCATGTTAAATACACAAAAATGTCTACCTATGGTCCAAAAAGTATATGATCTTCTGCATCTTGTCTGGAAGACTTATCACTTTAGTCCCAAAAGTAAACGGGAGTTGAGAGTCATTGGTGCAGAGTTAGGCTGTAAAATCCACTGTCCCTCAGCAGTAAAGACTCAGCGCTGGCTACCTCATATCTTCCAGGCACTCTCTGTTTTCCTGTCGTTTGATCAAGAAACTGGGCAAGGGCAGTACACAGCTGTGCACCATTATATGGAACATCTTTCTGTATCCTCAAAAAATAGTGACATTTCAGGAAGAGCCAAGCACATTGTGCAGCAAATGGAGAACCTGATGTTTGTTGCATTTTGTCATTTCCTCCATGACCTTTTTGGGGAGATCTCAAAGTTAAGTCTGACTCTCCAGAAGAACTCTCTCATCCTTCCCCAAGCAGTTGCTGCCATTAAAACGTGTATCATGACAGTTAACAACTTTAAAGAAGTCCCACTGAGAAATGGCAAATTGCAAGAGTTTTATAAAAAAATTAATGTAGAGGAAATGCAGACTGGCACACAGAGAGCAAGTCAAATGGCTAAAAGACGCAAGACGAGTCATACCAGGTGTATTGCTTTTCAGAATATCCAGCTAAAAGATTTTGGTGCACAGGAGGAGTTTATGGAAAACCTAAATGACCACATTAGAAGAACAGTGGAAGTAACAGTTGGTGAACTGGAACGAAGAATTGAAGTAATGCTAAGTAGTGAGAAGGAGGGTAGAACAGGCTGTCCAGACATCATCCAGTGTTTCTCTGTCTTTTGTCATGATTCCTGGCCTGATGATCTTGTTACATATGGAGAGGAGGAGATTGACACATTAACAAAATGGTATAAAACCATTTTGTTAAAAAATGGCTGCGAAGTGGAAGCAATCCAAGCTGAATGGAGGCAATTGAAATTTTTAGTTAAAGGGCAGTTTGCTGACCTTTCTTACAGCAGTTTGTGGGAAACGGTCATCTCAAAGGAGCCATACTGTACTGACTTTAGGAATGTTTTACATTTAATTCATATTATGTTAATACTTCCTATATCAGCTGCACAATGCGAAAGGGGTTTTTCTGCCCAAAACAGAATCAAGTCACAAGTCCGGAGTTCTCTTCATATTTCAACACTGGAGGACTTAATTCGCATAAGCTCCGAAGGCCCTTCCCTTGAACTGTTCAATCCTGAGCCCTCTGTGAAGCGCTGGTTCAACTCAAAGAGGAAGAGAAGGCCACAATATAAAGGATGGCCACGGGGCACTTACATACTGGGAGTCAGTGACACTGACTCAGAACCTGACTTGTAGACCACCTCACACATTCTAGTGGACTGTATATTGTTGTCAAGTTGCAAGCTTTTAAGTTCAAGTTCAGAAGAGTAAGCCTCATTAATAGGCTAGCCAAGTGAAGCTGAAGTACTGAGTCAGACTGTATATGGTTGTCAAGTTGCAAGTTTCCATGTTGAACGTTTTCAAACTAAGAAAAGAGAGAATCTAAAGGAGGATGCTGCCGTGGCCTCTGCACACAGTAAGTCCCATTAAACATAACATTAATTTTACATGTTTTAAAATGTTGGCGACCAAATATTCTATTTGGCGCCTAAATTTTTCAGGTTAGGAGCCAATGGCTCCTAGGTAAATTTTTTAGTCTGGAGCCCTGTATCTAGCAAGAAGGTGACAGATATGCTTTAATTACATATACAGCTTTATGAGTGATGAACACATACCAGTCCAATCGCTGCCTTATGGACAGGGGAAATAGAAAGATCTGCACATTTCACTTCCCAGACTTGAACTGGTTCAAACCATTGGTCTGGCTCTGCAGAACTGTCCCAGCGGTAGTAACTTCTTGGACTATCAATTACATGATCCTAGAAAAGACAACAAAAATATATCTTGGTTGAGAATTTCAAGCAACATTCCAAAACATTTAATTTATTAAAAGACCATCATCATAAACTTCACACACAGCACTGTTAGGCCACGTTCACACAGCAAGCTGCAGCCCACAATCAGTGAATTTAAGCGGTGTGTGTGTGTAAAAAAAAAAAAAAAAAACACATAGTGCACCCTTAGAAGTGTATTGCACAGTTTCTCTGGTATTGCTCCTGGAAATACTATGAGCAAACTGAAAACTGAATATAAAGATTTCCCCTTGTCAATAATGGCAAGCCCCTATACCCACTAGTCAGTGGTAATGGTGTGCCAGGTGGCATCTGACAAACCTTTTAGTAAAAAAAAAAAAAAAAAAGTAACTCTTATAAATGTTCTTGAAGGTCTTCCTACGGAGTATCGTGTTTAAAATACTGACTCTATATACCATGGATGTGACTTACACACTAAAGAAAATAAGTAAAAACAGCAATAAAACAGTTCTTTTTTTGTCTTTTTATTAACAAATTGAGTAAAGCATTGGTGATGAATTCTAATTAATTTAAAGTTTCTTTGGTGCACCTCATTGTCTTCTATGATTTGTTGGTGGTTTTATCAGTTTTAAGCCCCTTTTCACACATGCATTTATTCTGTCCACATTTGCGAACTAACAAATACGAACAGACTAAGAACCCATAGTTTTATATGGCCCCACATATGCATCCAACGAAACCCCCTCAAAAAACAAGCAAGCCATTATACTGACTGTATTTGCGACGCAGATCCACCTATTAAATTAATGTGTATGATTACAGATGCACATCATGGGCCACTATTCCAGATGTGGAATGACCAGTGCTCTATACACAATTTCCCTTTATTTACTGGTTATGTACTTATTATACTGGTTTATATTCTCATTAATTTAAATGCCATTTTTTCATATTTTTGTAATCTGGAAGTTAAAAGGTACTATAACTACTTTACAGGATAGCACCACATACAGAATTACCTTTAGAAAAGTGTGATGTTTTTCTAGGTCTTCATCTGTAAATCCTGTGCCAATCTAAATAAAACAAAAAGAGCAAGTCATAAAAAATATAAGTGCATAAAATACACGTGTCATCTGTGCCCTATACACTCACCATGCCCTTATGACAAAGTGACTGATCACACCTTTATATTATAAAAGACACTAAATGCCCATAAGGCTAAATAACCAACACAAACAACACACATCAGCTCATGTGCAGTTGTACAAAAGCCAAGATGATGAGATCCAGCTTAACAATGTGACATTTGTTGATGCACAACCTGCTATGTTTTCAGCTGAAAGTGCCTATCTGTATGTCATGTTTAATACTCTAAACCCCTAAGTAAATAAGCTGTAGTCACTATTCTGTTCTGCTCTCTAATACCAACAAGCAGCTGAAGCCTAGCGCTCTGCACTCAGATAAAGTAGTAATACTATGTCTACCAATATGAATTTTAGTAGTTATCCAAATATTAAATTACTGCCACTTACTGACACGGTTTAACAAATCTGATAATAAAAGTCTCATAGTAACATTCTTAAGAACATCATGCTGATATAAGTGTGGATAATTGCCACTGTAAATATGGTCTTTAACCCATATACACACCCATTAAACATGCTTTAAAAAGGGAATAACCTGTGAAAACCCATTTGACCAAATTAGGCTGTATTATTTCAGACAAACCTTGCAGATGGTTTGATATTCTTCACTTTCTTCGTCATATGATGCCAGTAAAAATCCTCCATAAATGCCAGTTCGTTTTCCTTTGCCCAAGTACCCACCAATTACCACCAGATCCAATGTGTCTCCTACACCTTCTAAATAGTCTTTTTTTAACTATAATAAATAAATAGATAAAATAAAACAGTGCCAATAGTCATTTTACAGTGAACTGACTCATGCCTTGCATTTGTGGGTGTTTTCTTTCCTTGCCTTCCCTATATAACTTGGGATAGATTAAACCTTTACATAAAAGTCATTGGAAATAAGTTGGAGTAAATTGGGACTGGCCAACTTTCTTATGTGTTGCTGTAAGGTATATAAAGGACCCAATGCACTAGAAGAAGTATGCCAAGAGTGTCATTATACCTTTATAAAACGTTGGTATACCAGTTTTCACTGTGTGGGAATATTAAGTTAAGCCTCAGCGTCAGCACAGGGCTTACGTGGGCAAGTGCCGGGGCCCACAGTGCTTCTAGCAGCCCAGAGAGGTAGAGGGGTCCAGTGCTCTGATGTTCAGCCCACTCACTGTAGAGCAGGATGAGGCCTGATCATCAGAAGACACAGGAGACGGACCTGTGAGCGTCCTGCAGAACAAGAGGGAGAAGACTGAACTGTAAGTACTGTGTGTGTCAGTCAGTCAGTGTCAATAATGTGTGTGTATGTTAGTGGTGTCTCAAATGATTGTGCATAGTGGATGGAAGAGGGGCCCGCTGAGGCTCTGTCGCAAAAACCTGAAACCATCCCTGAATATATCCTAGTAAGAATGTAATTAAAGGTTTATAATTATTTTTGAATTAGCTTCAAGAACTAGGTAATGTTTGCCCAGGTCAGGGTCAAGTTGCCTATACACTGTATTTTAAGGGAAAATATTTGCTTCTGTTTGATGGCATGGGCTATTTCCTGCTATAGATTCAATGTTGCAAGACGATTACTTCTAGCATTTTACATGTGGAACCATCAAAAAACATCCCCAAGTGTCATACTAAGCAGTAATTGGTACAGGAATCTATAACCAATACATGGCTTTGTAAACAGGTCTAAGAAAACGTTCTGAAAGTTTTGGCCATTTTAATGAACTATCATTGGTAAAATGGCCCACAAACAAGATAAGACAATTATAAAAAAAAAAAAAAAGCACAAGTTGTCCTGAAAAAACCTTCTTTAAACAGAAAAAAAAAACAACAAATTTTATAAATCAAAACACTGTAGTGCGTAACATCTGGCTTCTGTGGTCTAAAGTACCGTTACAAATAAGGTAAAATTACTGCTTGTGATAACCTATGGTTGCTTTCACACATCACTGCAGTGTTTGGGAATTCTAAGCCTAGCTTTAATGTAAGATTGTCAATGTAATATTAGTTTTTTTTTCTACTGAAAATTATAAAGAGAAAAAAAAAGAGAGGCATGCGCATGCAGACAATACTCAGAAGTGCTGCGCTCTTACTTTTGTTACCAGCAGCTGTCATAATAAATGTGTATAGCAATTCAAGAAGGAAGCCCATAGAGTTTTATGTTAAATTTTTTACAATGCAGTAACACACATTGTCAGCAATGGCAGTCTTGCTGACATCTCCCCACCCAGCTGTTTGTTCATATGTCTCGTCTCATTTGTATAAAGTGAGACCAGTCACTCAAGCTGAACTAGTGCAAAGCAGCTGAACTCTCTTTAAAAACATTAAAAAAAAACATATACAAGGTGTGACAGAAAGATAGAGCTATAACAGAAAAGAGTATAGAAATATGGTAGTACCAACCTTTAACCAATTATGAGACCGTTTAGCAATTTCATATGTTGCATTTTGGTCCAGCGTCTTTACCATCAAACCTTCACAAGAATCTAAATAAGAGAAGACATTATGGGAGAGAAATAATCAGCAATGTAAATGTATATAAAAGGTATACAGAGTGTTCAATTTATACGAGCAAAATACCTTTTATAGACTGATCAAGAAATTCTGAAATTTCATCTGTGTTTGAAGTATCCATATATGTAGCAAACATGAACTGTCCTTCAAGTTCAGTAAAGGAGTCTCTAAGTAGTTGCCTCCGTTTCGAAAATGGTTCTGTAACTAAAGACTAAAAGGAAATTGACAAAAAAAAGTACCACTTATGCTTAAAAATATATTTTTTGCAATGCAATAACTGAGAAATAATAAAAATAAATACAGAATAAAACAAAACCACAACAGGAGCCAGTGTGGATAACTGTGTAGCGGTAGTTATGGGATACTATAAAGCTAATCTCTCAGTAAAGTGAATGGGAGATGAAAGAGTCTCTAAACTTGATAAAGGGGTATGAACCCCAAAACGTGTTGTTTCTATGAGACCAATAAACCCAGCCTTTCTACAAGTGGGATCTACTGGCTGATTTATGCCGGTCAGCGCCCTCGGAAAGTCCCCTTCCTGCTCCTTCAGCTAAACCTGACGATCTGATACTCCTGAACAGAGAACCTGCTAGAGAATGCTGGGGGAGCAGGGGGAGGCAAGAATAGCTTCTTTATTTTTTTCTGCAGCACTAAATAAAAAAAGTTCTGACACTGGAGTATGTCTTTAATCAATCTATTTTCGCTGGAAAATATCTTCAAATGGATTTGCCCACAAACAAAATATACGGCTGCACGGCCATCTCCAGTCTGCTTGTGGCTGTCTGAGATGGTCAGGCCCCGAAAATGTTATGCAATTTGCATAACTCCTCATTTACCTTAATGGGAGGTGTGCAAATGACATAGCACTGGAAGATATGTAAACTGCATAACTTGTGTGGCAAAGCATTGGCACAACTCACGCTCATGTCAATGGGAGTTACACAAACTGCATGAAAGCCATCTTGGCTGTTCTTTGCACCCAACCTTCTACGCCGGCCATAAATAAGCTGGAGGTGGCTGGCAAACCATATTTTTAGTTTGTCGGCAAAAACACTTAGGGTGGGTCCACACGTGCCGGATCGCAGCGGATTTCCCGCTGAGATTCCGGGTACTGTCATTTTGTTTAGGTTTACATACTTGCAGCAGAATTTTCGTTCCGCTACAAGTATATAAACCTATACAAAATGAAAGTACTTGGAATCTCAAAGGATTTCGCTGCAGAACTCGCAGCATGAAATCCGCTGCGATCCGGTACGTGTGAACTACTTCAGCTAGACAACAAGCTCAGCTTGCCCTTATTATTTTACTTGGATTGCTATATTTACTTCAGGGTAGTAGTTTTTTTTTTTAATCACTTTTTTATTATTTTCAAAAATTACAAACAGATTTACAAGTCATACATATAAATGTGCTTACAGAGAGACTCCAGGTAGTTTAATGTGTTTTTAGCTTATGCTAAGTGTGTCTATTTTTTTTCTAATTATATAGTGAATATTTTGAGTCTGTGATTTTAGGACAATAGTCAAATGAGAGTAAAACTTTATTAATACAAGAAAAACTTTTCTAGCAATTATAAATGCATATATATTACTTACCTCTCCATTCAGGTAAAGCAGGTCAAAAGCATACACACATACTTGAACTTTTATGTCAGAAGCTTCAACATCCTAAAACGGTTAACAACATAGTGACCATATAGGATAAACCAAAGTAGAGGCAGCTCTTCACAGTAAACACACTAGTGGGAGAATTTAGCAATTATATACACTGTTTGTTGGGTAGGGGAAAGGCAGCAATAGTAAATCTCTCTTTGCCCTCTCTATAGAGAGTATGGCTACCTCTGTTGACTGGTAGGGTCATGATTTCTGCAGTTATATATGGACCAACCAGATGTTAAAAGATGTTTGCAAGTGGTAAAAGGGAATATGTACCCACAATCCACCCCATAAACAATTCCATACTAAAATAAAAATAAAAGATTTTTTGGGGGGAGAATAACTTCATCACCTACCCAACGGACCCCGGGACAGATCTTTGATTAAAGGCAGCTATCCGACGGTACAAGCAGTTGGGGAAGGTGGGGGGAGGGCGGTGTTGAGTGTTCATATTCGCTTTAAAGGGAACCTGTCACCCCCCGTGCCGGGTGACAGGCTCCCGACCCCCCGTTAGAGCCCCATATACTTACCTAATCCCGCCGGGTTCCGCTTCTGGAGGTGGTCGGGTGATGAAGATCTCAGTCGCTGCAGCCCGGCGCGTGCTGAGAGATGAGTCCAACGCTCATAGAGAATGATGGAGCGCTGGACTCTCCTGTCATTCTCTATGGGTGTTGGACTCATCTCTCAGCGCGCGCGCCGGGCTGCAGCGGCTGAGATCTTCATCACCCGACCACCTCCAGAAGCGGGACCCGGCGGGATTAGGTGAGTATATGGGGCTCTAACGGGGGGTCGGGAGCCTGTCACCCCGACACGGGGGGTGACAGGTTCCCTTTAAGGAGAGACACTTGCTGATGATTTATTAGCATAACAATATTTAAAGTAATCCCCGCCCCTAAAATATAAATATATATATATGCACAAACCTTTCGTTTTCGTGTTGTCAAAACTTGAAATGGCTGGATCTGTTTTTTTTGTGGGTCCCATGCAACAGCTTCTGAGTCAAAGATACAAGATTTTACTGTATCTTTTTTCACCTAATATTAAAAAGGAAAAAAAAACATGAATGCAAAGTAACACATAACTATACTTTCTGGGCTGACCTCTTTTTTGTAATTCATTTAACGGGGTTGTCTGGCATTAGGCATTTTGAACATATTGCTGCTGGTGCATATAAGACAATTAACAGCCTATGCTCATGTCTACACTCTCCCACAGTGTCCTGTGGCGGTGCAGTGCCTCCACTTCCGAGACAGATTCATCTCAGGAGTGACAGCCCATTCAGCCAATCACTGGCTGCTGGGCTGTCCTGAGTCAGATTAGCTGAGCCGGCTTTCTGTCCCAAGACAAGTTCATTTAGGAAGTGGAGGCTCTGCAGTTAGCGGTGGAAAGCAGCAACACCGCAACAGGACACCGGGGTAGTGCCAACAGATGAACATACCATGTTTTTTGTTTTATATGCACCAGCAAAATGCCTAACGCCGAACAATCTGTTTAAAGAGGATGTACCACCAGGTACATCCTTTTTCAGCTGAACCCACAGATCGAACGGCACCGCCACGGGGAAGCCGATGCCGCGGTCCGTTTTTCGGACCGTGGCCCGATTCCCGTGCACGGCGCCGTTCTATGCACCGGAAGCGGCCGGTGCTCAAGCACTGGAGGTAGGCCGGCCCACCCCCACTGGGAGGGAATTCCCTTCCCTGTATGACGCGGCTCCCTTAGAACGAATGGAGCCGCGTCAGAGGGGAGGGAATTCCCTCCCACTGGGGGCGGCCCGGCCTACCTCCAGTGCTTGAGCACCGGCCGCTTCCGGTGCACAGAATGGCGCCGTGCACGGGCACCGACTTCCCCGTGACGGTGCCGTTCAATCCGTGGGTTCAGCTTAAAGAGGATGTACCTGGTGGTACATACTCTTTAAACTTACGTGGGTGAAATACAAAAAAAAAATAATTGCATCTGTTAGGAACTACCTAACTTGGTCCTATGTTTGACTAAACACAGGAAGTTCCAGTCATCTGCACGCTTTGAGAGAAGGCAGTCACATGATTGACAGACACATTGAGCAGTGACACTCTGCACTAACCAGGACTTCCTGCATTTAGTCTTTTTAGTTTAGTTTGTTTCAGCACAAAACTAAAAAAGGAGGCTGGACCAGGATTTCTGGTAAGTACAGCCATTTGACACTTAAATGTATTAAAGCACAAGAGTTTCATTCATAACTAGCTGTTCACTTTAAAAGTGGTATTAACAAATAGCAGAACATTCTGTGACACAAATTACATTGTATGAGGAAATACCTTTTCATAACAAATCATTACTTTCATTGCATAGAATATAATTCTTTCAGACATAACACTGTTTTGTGACCAATATCCAGCGAAAATGTTTTTCTTTAAATCAACTGGTTTCAGAAAGTTAGATAGATTAGTAATTTGCTTCAATTTAAAAATCTCCAGTCTTCCAGTACTAATCATCTGCTGTATGTCTGCAGGCAATGTTGTTTTCTTTTCAGTCTGACATAGTTCTCTCTGCTGCCACCTCTTTTTCAAGACAGGAACTGTCCAGAGCAGCAGCAAATCCTCATAGAAAACCTCTCCTGCTCTGGACAGTTCTTGTCATGAACAGAGGTGGAAGCAGAGAGCTCTGTATCAGACTGGAAAGAAAAAAAACATTTCCTGCAGAACACACATTAGCTAATAAGTACTGGAAGACGAGATTTTTTTTAAATAGAAGCAATTTACAAGTAGCATACTTTGTGATAAAAACTTAGTAGGTGTTACAGATTATTATTTAGTGACATTTATTTCATATATTTGTTTTTAAAAATGTTTTAAAAAAATCAAAACACGGTCTGTTTTGGGCTTGAGGATGTGGCATTTTTTCTTTACTATTATTCAGTCAATGTATACTCTATCTTGGAATAAGGATGAAAGTAAATGGGTATGTTTAACTGGAAAAGTACATTCATAATATAATATTTTTTTTCGTCCCTTTCTATAGTCCTACTTTCGTATTGCAGTGTTTAATGTTCATCAGCATAAAATTAAACATGTACCCTTCTAGGTGTAGAAAGATCCATGAGCGCCTTCAATAGGCTCCCAGCTGTCATGACCACTAATGTAATGCCTATGCACTCACCCAGCTGTTTTATTTATAATGGACAGCAGACTGTTGCAAATGCAGACGAAAGGGATAAAAAAAATGTGAGATATCTCATAAAGCTCCCCATTGATTACCTGTGGAATCCTGCTGATGATATCTGGATATTTTGTAGTATTATTTTCTTGATTCCTGCTGTAGACGTGTACTTCCCCATTCTCTAATATATGGATCTATGAAAGAGAAATGTACGGATAAATCATTAAGTGTTACTCCATGCATGTGTAATATTTAGTCAGCATGCTGTTAGCATTTTTAGTAGATTGTATACCTGGGCACGCTCTCCATCATATTTATATTCACACGTAAAAGCGGCTTCGTCAAACCTTTTAAGTACTTCACCTACACCCTTGGTAGGGTGTGCCAACATTGGCTTTAATGGCACCCCTAAAAACACATAGGAAAAACAGTAGTGCTCTAATAAACTTCCTACTGAATTAGAAGAGAATACAATGGAAAATAAGAGTGATTATTACCAGGAGTAAGTTTACAGTGTTGAGGAAGTTCTTTAATTCCATGCTTCAGGAGGGCAGGAATAACCAAATCGTAGTTTGGCAACTCACTTAAAAAAAAAAACACACACACAAGACAGAGATCAATCACTGTACAAAGAAAAAGTTAGACAACTTTCTAGAACACTTTAGGGTAGGATATACCACCGGCATTTCATATGCTGGCCTTATGTAAAATTGCACTTGTGTCAGCTTCAAGTTGGGCAATCTTAGAAACCAATCATGTTTAAAGCTGTCAGCAGGTGTAAATTGTAGTAAATTTGGTGCAAAAGGGAGGCCACCCAATGTTTATGTGAAGCCAAGCCTACTTAGTGAGGGAGGCACAGTGTGGGTAAAAGGTCATAGTATATCTGCACAAATCAGGTGTCGTGTCAGGTGCGGCACACAATGAATGTGATCATTTGTGTCAGACTATTATCTAAGAAGCAGATGCACGTTTAGTCAATATACGTAATGCTCTGTGAGCTGAAGACATCAGCAGCAGCTGAATAATTTTCACTGATACTCTGCTACAATGGCTCAGTCTGAAGCCCACACTGTCTAGACCTTAAAGGAGAAGTCAGGCGAAAATTTTTATTAAAGTATTGTATTGCCCCCCAAAAGTTATACAAATGTACACTTATTACGAGAAATGCATATAAAGTGCATCTGGGATAACCTCAAACTCTAAAATCCATAAAATTATAAGATATCTGAAGTATAATTTTATACTTCAGGTCATTTTACATTAAAAATACTAAGTACAAACAAATCTCACCAGTATGTCTGCTTCAAAATCATGGCATTCTCTTCAATCCAAGCTTTTCTGGCATCCGTACTCATACCCTTTGAAGCATCTAATACTGCATCTGGAGGTGCTGGTGGGAAAAAAAAAATCTTAAAAACCTATCCTATACGTTAAAAAAAAATATAAAAAGAAAGAAGGTGAGGCCACACATATGCTCAATCTGACTGATATCAGGGACGTATAAAAGCAAAGTCAACACCTGCTCGTCAAACCATTCCTGGACATTTATTTTACAGTAAAGCAGGATGCATTATTTTTTACTGTTTCTGTGCTCAGTTACCTTTATTAAAGGTCATTCTGCAGGGAGGGTGATACCGACTTGTAAGCAACAGCTATTGTGTGCACTTCTGTATATCTATATACTGGTGTCACCTCTCACTGTAGTCCTGTCTGTGATAAGGAGGGCACTGCTGGAAAATGATCTGTACAGAACAAGTTGTCTCCATTTAGTTTAAGCCTGGAGGCCAGGATGAAAACTACAGGAATTATTTAGAAATATAGATGGTAAAATTCTTGATTAGGTTTGACATAAAAGCTGGATTTAAACAATAGGTTTCTGATGACACATTCCCTTAGTAATGCGCACCACATCCCATGACGTAACAGAAAACATGGTTCACTGCTTGTCCTTCCTTAAGTAATATATCTATACACATATACACACACGGTCAAAATTCTAAGGACACCTATTTTATTCAGAAACTAAAGTAGAAATGACATATCTGAATAGCCTGGCAAGTAATGGGTGAGGGGGCCTATCTGTTAGGCTATGTCTTGAACATGGCTGCCACACTGGAGCACGGGCACATTTTTCCAATGTGTAGGTGGTCATGTAGCACATAAAAGACGAGAATAGTCTCAGAAATAGATTGCTGCAATCAGATTTTCCATATCTCATTATGAACTTTATTAAATGAGATTTACTAACACCATTACTCACATTGACCAGGTGGTGTTAGAGAAACTGCTTGGGCAATAGCTGAAAGAACAGATAGCTCTGCCAGTCCTATTCGAAGTTTTCCTCCTAGAGCTCTGGAAAAACAATGGGGAAAAAAATAGGTGACAAGAGGGAAAATCTAAATATCAATTAAAATGGATCTTTGGGTGAAAATTCCTACCTAGCTATGTAACGTGCTTCTGAATGCCTGCATGCAACAAACAACCCTTTAATTATATCAATCTTCTTATTCATAGCCTGCAATGAAACGGATACAGAATGAAAAGATTTTTCAACAGTCTACAAGGTCTACAACAGGTACTGGGAAGTTATAATCCAACCTGCTTCATGCTTCTCTGTCATACCTGTTGTCAGGTAATAGATTGGAGGCTCCTACTCTCACAGATTATCAGATTATTATTATTTTATGTTTATTGCCAGCTTAAAGGAAAGCCTAATGCTGCTGTATAGAGGCTTGTTTTTTTGTCAGGCAAGAGGTGTTTGCCAATGGCAATACTTAAGGGTATATATTTATTATGCAAAAAAGGGGTCCATGGAGCCTCAGTTACGAGTCTCAAAACACGGGAATAGCCAGATAATGAGTAAATGAGCACTCCATTGGAATTTTTCACTGTTCTCCTTGAGTTCAGTGATTGTTGTGATTTTTTGGTCTATTTATATATTTATTAGCCAACTTGTAAACTTTTTTTTTCTCTTAAGAAGAGTATTACTAATACGTGTATACAATGTATTACATGAATCAGTAGTTATTGATTGGGATGATTGACAGGTAGGAATGGTAACTGAAGATGATTGATCCATGTAATAGGACCAGTGATCAGCTGATGAACAAGAAATCTCTGATCACACCTCTTGTGTGGCCATTTAAATCATTAGTAGTCGGCTAGACATCTTTCTCGAGCGTTTGTGAAGACTCAAAACAAGTGCCGCTCTGTGATTGGCACTTCCTTGGCCTGCTTAAAGGGGCCCTTATTCTCATCACCCACTAAACCTATACACATATGTATGCTCACACTTATCAAAAATGCATCCTAATAGATAAGGATAGCCTGCTCTTGGGTGAATTACATCACGCCTGACAGTGAGGCCTCTCCTGCCCCATACCAATTATCTATAAGAATAGTCAACATATATCTACTATATATCATCAGCATTTGACATTAAGCTAAATGGTTTGGCCTAACAGAACGGCAGTGATTTTGCGTATATGTGCACATAACACTCATCACTTACAGCATTACCAGTCATCCTGGCTATCTCTTTTAGTTTGTTAAAAACGCCTGGGACAGTGAGCTTGGGAGGTGTAAACATGGTGCGCTGAGTACCGCGGCTGCTCTCTGCAACCAATCCTAGATCACCTTTCTCCTGAGCTTCAGCTTTTATTTTGTCTAACTGGCGGCCTGAGAAAACATAAAAAAAAATTTATTAACTTTATCTTAACATTAAATTTTAAATAAAAACAGGCAGATCCATTTGGAAGGCAATGTTACATAACAAAAAATCTTATAGTTTCAAAACATCACAAAAAATAATGGATTTCCCTGGTATGTCCATAAAATATAGTTGTCACACAGAGATGGCATAAATAATTCTATGACACAGTATGATTCAGCTACACATAAGTATGTAAAGGGATTCTGTTCATACAGTATCTGCATGATAAGTCAAAGAATCTGGGCACCTGACCCTATATGAGCTTGTTGCATATTCCATTCAAAAAACTTAGGATTTAGTATGGCATTGAGCATCATTTGCAACTACGGAATCCTGGAAAATACTTCTAGAAGGCGTATATTGAGAATTGTCATTCAGCCAAACAAACTGGATAGCTAGTCCTGATGGACATTGACAGGGTTAAGGTCAGGGCTATGTAAAGCTCACCTGAATTGGTCCGTCCACAACAAACTTACAAAACCTCAGCTTGGGACAGGGTTACAGACATTGAGAATAGGAAAGAGCCTTGCTGGAAGTAAAAGCATACACTTGTCTAAAATGTCTTAGTATTCCACAGCATTCCATCCCATACCATTATCTTTTCTTCACCAAATTTTACAATAGGCCACACGTATTTCAGTAAATAGCCTTCTCTGACACCAAACCAAGATGTGTCCCTCAAACTACTAGACAGTGAAACGTGATTCATAACTCCAAGAAACACATTTTAATCCCACTGCAAAGTCTGATGATGGACGACTTCATGTCTCGCTGGTTAATGCTTGGAATCCTGCATGAAGTTCTGAAGTCTTCTGTGCAGCTGTTCTACCATGGAAAACCATTATATAAACCTCCTGGCACCCAGTTCAAGGGGTGATGTCACTTCCAGACCCAGTTTGAAATTACGTAATGTGGAAATAACAGAATAACAGTGATTGTTCCTTGCAGCGTGCAGGCCCGCTCTCAGTTTGATAGATTTAACACTTTGTGGCTGAGCTGTGACTCCTAGATCCTTCACTTCACAACAAATACCTGTCACAGACTGACTTGTGGCACAGGTGACATCCAATGACATTGCCACATCCCTGACCTCTTCAGCTCTACTACCAAAGTATATATGTATAGGGACTGTATAGGTGTATATTTGAATTTATACAGTATACCTATTTATTAAGGTTGGTGTCAACAAACTTTCAGCCACGAGAGGGAATTTATCATTCGAAAAGTTTGCTAAGTTTGTTCTATCTGTAGAAGTTCCCTTTAAGATTGTGCACCTGGTCTGTATTCATATGGAGACTGGCCCTATTTCCTAATGGATTATCCCTGCTTAGTCTTAGATGTTAGAAATTCCACATTATTTCCAGGACTGCAATGTAAGCGCTATATTCAACATTAAAAAAGTGTTTCATATTTTTAAAGCATAACTGTCATTTCAGGGCCATTTTTTTGAAAACATTAAATATCAATAGTACAAGCGATTTAAAAACAACTCTAATAGGTTTTATAAACCAAAAGAGTTTCCTTCTGGACTGAAAAAGCAATCTCCCAGCCTCCCCCCTGACTGCAGAAGCAGCAGGATTTCTGTCTCCATTATGTGGCTATGGAGAGGGGAGGGGCTGTTAGGAGTGACTGAGCACGGAGCAGTCCTGCAAAGCACAACACCCTGCAATCTTCTCTCAGTAAGTTCATAGATAAGCACTGACCTTTCTGACCCCAGAATCCTACAGTTTAGGTGCCCAGAGAGGCTACAAACAGCTGACCTTCATGTCACCTCTTCCTGCTCCCTCATCTCCCCCAGCCCCTCCCCCCTCCATAAGGATACAATGGAGAGAGCAGAACTGTCTTCACTGGCTTCTCTGTAATGAAGACGTGTTTGCCTGATAATGGACAGATAAGAAGTCAGGGAGGGAGGCTGGGAGATTGCTTTTTCAGTAGAGAAGGAGGCTTTTTTGGCTGATGAAACCTATTACAGAGTTTCTTAAGATCGCTTATACTACTGATTTCTGCAATAAAAAAAAATATGACAGTTACGCTTTAAGTCTTTTATATAAGGAAAGACTTAAAGTATATCGATCATGAGAAAAATAAACATTTAATCAGTCAGGGTCTCTATGTTCAAATTCCAATTAGCAATGAGAGAGAGACGTCCCATTGACACACATTATATGACATCTTGGTCATGTGACATGGAGCCGGTAGAGAATGCAATAAGCACAAGGCATGTTCTGTAACCTGTGCAGAGGTCATTGTGTTGGGAAGGAGAGTATGTGACCTGTAACTACTACAGTACCTACAGTAAATGGCCTGATCCTGTATTCTCTACACACTGATGTGACCTTCCATTGTAAATGCATGTGATAATTATGAGACTGATCAAAAGTTTTCTTTATTAAACAGGCAGTGTTAAAGTAAAATCAATTAAAAAAAAAGAAAAGAAATATGCTTATACGCTTAACATAAAAACTTGATCTCAAAACACATATAAATAATACCACCGTGTTTACCTGTTGCTTGTGCAACAGCTTTCATTAATATGGTTTCTCCAATGCCGAGCTCAAGACCTTCATAGGCAGGACCCAGACGATTCAGACAGAGATAGATGCAGGGTAGTAGATCCCCCGGAGACAAACAGATCACAGATCGCAGAAGATTGCTCAGTGTTTCTATGTTCTTTAAGCTAAACAAATTTTAAACAGTAAATTCACAAATATGTAAGCTGAAAGTGAAGACAACAACAAAAGATTAAAGTGATTTTTTTTTTACTTCAAAAACTTTCATCACTATCCAAAAGATAGTGGCGTGGAGCGTCCCATTGCTGAGACCCTCACCGGTCACAAGAACAGCAGTACTCCGCCAGTTAATTTCATACAGCTGGACCATGTGCTTTATTCTATATTACCTACAGGAATATTATGCATATAGCTAATGACTGGGGTATTCTGCAATACCTAGAAGAGATCACTAAGACTGCCACTATGCTGGAAAACTTAAAAGGGGGAGAGGGGTAGGACCCTGAACCAATGTTGTAATACCTTATTCTCAGGACTAGTGGGGGTCTTGGTAGTCAGACACCCACTAATCATATAGTAATTACTTATCCCAACAACAGGCCATTACTTTTTGTAAATTAAATCACAAAGACATGGTAATAATGGTAATAATAACATGGTAATATTAATATTAACATAATAGTAATATTTAAACAACAAAAAGCAAAAGTATATTACAAAACCAAAACTTAGGCCTAACACCCACTAAGAACTTTTCTATGTTTCCTATCTACTTCTCCATTATAATCGACTTCTTAGCCCTGCCTTCATCCTCTTTTTAAAAAGGCATAACAAAGGCAAATGTGGACAGGGTATGGCACTGCAGATATTTAGGAAGCCACACAGAAAAAAGATTGTTAGTGCAGCAAAGCAAACTTACCGAGCAGACTCATTTTCTATCATCTCAAATGTACGTGCCACAGCCAAGTATGGAACCCTAGAAAATAAAAAACGAGAATAAATGGTTCACTGCAAAGGTTTCCCATATAGTGTGAAGGAGAAGCCTGTGAACAAAGTATAGCAATAAAGAGGTATGCAATTTATTGGACACTGATCGCTCTAGAAAGGATGAAAGGAAAACCTATCAGTGTCTGATGACTGTCCTTTATGTAGACCAAAAAGGTCACTTCTTGTACTCAATAAATTGCATGTGTCTAGTCACCTACAACACCAAAATGGTAGTCATTGCAACAAAACAATAATCCTTAAAGGTGTTATCCAGCTACAAAAACATGGCCACTTTCTTTCAGAGTCAACATGACTCTTGTCTCCAGGTCAGGTGTGGTTTGCAATTAAGCTCCATTCACTTCAATGGAACTGAGCAGCAAAACCCTGCCCAAGCTGAAGCCAAGAGTGGGGCTGTCTCTGGAAGAAAGTGGCCATGTTTTTGTAGCACTGGATAACCCCTTTAAACCTTAAAAGGTAGTGCAATCTATTAATTTCCAACAACTTTCGGCAGACTGGACTGCAGATAGAAATGTACTACAAATCACAAAGTCAACGGCACCAAATCACAAAAGAAATGTTAACAGGCATTATAAAATGTATTAATCTATTATAATATCCTTCATATGTATTTTATGCTTAAAAGAAATTCAAGACAAATAATAACTTACAATTGGCCAGTATTCCAGCAGGCATCCTTTATGGGATGGTAACCACTTTTGGATGGATTATAATTTGTCTCTTTCTGTGAAACATCTTGCTTTGAGGAACCGAAAAAACTAAAAATAATAATCAGTAAAGCAGACTGTTCAGTACATTGTAGTAGAGTGTTTCAGACACTAGACTAGAGGTTAATATAAGGCTAATATAAGCAATGATAGTAACTGGGTACCCCGGAATGATATATATATTTTTTTAAATACATTGTCAGAAAGTTTTTTGTTTTTTTTAGTGTACACAAAAACGTGGTCAACCATGACGATAAAAAAAAAACAAAAAAAAAACTGAAGTCAATGGAAAATGATGATGCACACAAATGCCTCCATTTTTTTCGATTAAAAGGATAAGTTAAATGGACTGCAAAAACATAGTGTGAACTCAGTCTAAACTCAAGAACTAGAATAAGCACAGAGTACTCAATCCACTTAGCTCTTACCTGCCCATATTTTTGGTTACCGGTGCTGAGGGAGGAGACTTGTCCACAATCTTTTTTTCAGACATTTCTGCATCTTGTTCTGACTTGACAGGCACAGTGTGGCCCTCTATATTAAAAATAAATATTAACAAAAGACTGAAAAACATTGCATTTACTTCTACTAAATATAAAGTTTTATTATAAATATTTCATTCCAGTTTACACACTAGAACAGTCAACAATGTATGTTTTGTATGTGGCTGTGACTCCGCCGTAGTCTTTGATGAGTAGGTATTTCCTCTGCATAAAAGATATAGAAGAGGAAGTATTGACAGCAAGGACCAGCACTGTCAGAAGATAACCTGGAGGAGACTGGTAAGCATTTTAAATGTTAATTTTATCCTATTAAAGGGGTAGTGCGGCGGTAAACAATTATTCACAGAATAACACACATTACAAAGTTATACAACTTTGTAATGTATGTTATGTCTGTGAATGGCCCCCTTCCCCGTGTCCCACCACCCCCACCTGTGTACCCGGAAGTGTGGTGCACTATACATACCTGTCACGTGCCGACTCGTCTCCGATCTTCAGTCAGCGATGTCGTCTTCGGCCGAATCCCTCCGTCCGTCCTGAGTGCCGGCAGCCCTCTGCCGCGTCATCGGATGCTCAGCCGCGATAACTGTGCTCAGCCAATCACGGCTGAGCATCTGATGACGCTGAAGAGGGCGGCCGGCACTCAGGACGCTTGGAGGGATTCGGCCCGGCCGCCTGCATCGCAGACTGAAGGTCGGAGACGAGTCGGCACGTGACAGGTATGTATAGCGCACCACACTTCCGGGTACACGGGTGGGGGTGGTGGGACACGGGGAAGGGGGCCATTCACAGACATAACATACATTACAAAGTTGTATAACTTTGTAATGTGTGTTATTCTGTGAATAATTGTTTACCGCCGCACTACCCCTTTAAATTAAAGCAACTCTGTACCCACAATTTGCCCCCCAAACTGCTCCAGGTCAGGATCTCTCCTAATCATCAGTTGTCAGAACATTGCACAGGTGCGTTAACGATCCAGCACATGTGCAGTGTTCAGACAGGTGATGAATAAGAGAAATCCTGCCAGTGTCATTCCTAATAGTGAAGAGGTTGGGGAGGAGGAGTGGAGAGGCGGTGTAGGTCTAGGGAACGGATACTCTAGGTCACGCCAGTTTGACACAGGGCTGCAAGTTTAAAAATGATGTTTTAAGACAATAACTGCATCACCTGACGAACAGATCACAGGACAGATTTTGGATTAAAAGCAGCTATCCAACGGTACATGCAGTTCGGTAGGGCAGATTGTGGAAAGAGACGCTTTAACCCCTTAACGACCACGGGCGTATATTTACACCCTGCGGCCTCCTCGGGGAGTTCAGAGCGGGACCACGCGGCGACCCCGCTCTGAACCACCGCGGCCCCGGGTGCGGCATGTAGCCCGGGGCCGCGGCTATTAGCGGGCACAGTCTGATCGCCGTGCCCGCTAATAAAGTAATCAGATGCAGCTGCCAAAGTTGACAGCTGCATCCGATTACTTACTTTTGCCAATCCCTGGTGTCTAGTGGCGGAGATCACCCCCCGGGACGTTGTCCCAGAGGAGCGATCCCCGAATCTTCACCCGGCCGGGGTCCCGGCTCAGCACTCGAATGCTTTCGGCTGCAGCAGCCGAAAGCAATCGAGTGTCTATCTCATTAATCTATGCTGTATATCTATGCAGCATAGATCTCAATGAGAGATCAGTGTGCTTATACTAGAAGTCCCCCAGGAGGGCTTCTAGTATAAGTGTAAAAAAAAAAAAAAGCCCCCTCCCCTAATAAAAGTTTGAATCAACCCCCCTTTTCCCATGTTATAAATAAAAATAAACAAATAAACAAACAAACATGTTTGGTATCGCCACGTGCGTAATCGCCCAAACTATTAATTTATCACATTCCAGATTGTGTACGGTAAACGGCGCAAGCGCAAAAAAAGTGCAAAATTGCACATTTTCGGTCTCATCAAATCCAGAAAAGTTGTCATAAAAAGCGATCAAAAAGTCGCATATGCGCAATCAAGGTACCGATAGAAAGTAAACATCATGGCGCAAAAAAATGACACCTAACACCCCATACACCAAAGGATAAAAGCGCTATAAGCCTGGGAATGGAGCGATTTTAATGAACATATATTTGTTAATAGTTCGAATTTTTTACAGGCCATCAGATAATATAAAAGTTATACATGTTACATATAGTTTTAATCGTAACGACTTGAGGAACATATATAACAAGTCAGTTTTACCCCAGGGAGAGCGGCATAAAAACAAATACCCCCCTCAATTTCACCACACATTACTTTATGCAAAAATTCAGCCTGTCATTGCAAAGTACAATTAGTGGTGCAAAAAATAAGGGCTCATGTGGGTTTCTAGGTGAAAAAATGCAAGTGCTATGGCCTTTTAAGCACAAGGAGGAAAAAACTGAAGTGCAAAAAAAAAAAACCCGAAATTGGCCCGGTCCTTGAGGGGTTAAAGCACAGCACTTACCAGAGAAGCCAAGTATTAAGAGAAAAACAATAGAACATTTCCCAAAAGTAAATGTCCCATTAGACAGATGTAGGCCCCACCAACATGAGCGTGGCTGCACAATATCATGGTAACCATGCATACTGTAGCCCTTACACCTGCCCAGTACCAGAAGGCCGCAAGCAATCTAGACAAATGCATGGAAATGTATACATTGCACTGTATGTACCAGTTTCTATGACATTCGCGTACTGTATGCATTGATGAGCACTACATTCACCAGGCATACACCTCCCAGCTCGGCGAATGGTTACTGCATTTATGAAGTGGACAGCTATGCTGTAAGCATCACTACATTCCACAGGCACTCTCACACCCAGGCCGGTGAAGGTGTTCACTGCTTAGTTTATAGGAGCAGGGAGTCCAGCCTTTCCAATAAGTCCTTGCTCCTGTATCTATTTTTCAGGGCAAGGGAAAATTAGAGTACAACATGTACAGTGTCAGCGAGGTGAGCAGCAATGTTGTATGAGCACAAAAGAAAAAAAGAGGAGTGGAAGACTGCCAATCATGCAGGCAAAGGCTACATCTTAACATCAGAGGAAAGCTCAGGAAAAATATGCAGTGGGAATACAGGCTCACACTATGCACACACGTAAGGACAAATACACACATCCCTGTTCTAGCCATGTTTCAATGATTGATATGGAGGTGTTTAGACCATGAAATGTAGTTAGCATATGGACAGATTTTCACAGACTGAACATGGCTATGTGCAAGATCCTAATGCTCTGCATGCAACTCCCCTAGGTTTTCATGGAAGGAGGCTATTTTTTATCACTTCTTAAAGACTTACAAATTGACTGATTTCTCTGTCAATTGTTTGCTATAATAATCAGTTAGCAGTCTAAGCTGTTTATCTCATAGAGCATTGCCTTAAACATGAACAGATACAACTTTTCCCCTTCTTCGCTGTAAGGATTAGCTAAATTTGAGTCTTCAGTCTGTGACTGTAAGGAGAGATTCACAAACAGCTTTCTGTGGCAGCTTTCCCCTCACTGTTTGAAGCCAAGACACTAGTGGATTCATACCCAATGGGAAACATAAAGGAGGATTAATGCCGCTTCTTACCGCTTGATCCTCTTCTCACTTAGGCTCAAAAAAAATGGAATGAAAATCTGTGTGTGACCCCCATCCAAATTAACCATGTTGATTCACTAACAAATATATTCTGTTTCGCTTCACTATCATATCAGAATTTTGTATAATTTTACATTCATTAAGTAATTGAAGAGACTTGCCCTTATTTACGGACAGCGATGTACATTATGGCAACGCCTTTTTCCTTTGGCAACTTACTTTTTTCCTTTTCCAGATCAGATGATGTAACAACACTTTTGGTCTCATCTTTTTCCTCTGACTTAATTTCCATCTTAGGAGCTGTTCAAGAAAAAAATATGGCAATATAACTTTCTTAAAGATTTGCAATTATAAAAAGGCTCAAAACTTATCTTACAAAAAATGTCTGTATCCCTCGGAATAATGGTGGATTTGGGGTACCAGATCTCAAATTGTACTATTATTCTGCCCAATTGTATTTATGGTGGGAGGGAGAGAACGTTCCCTTCCTTCAGTGGGTATTAAAGAAAGGAAAAGGTGACAGGAGAGATTATAATTGAGAGTTTGGAATCGGGACAGCTAGAGAATAGGGAATGGGATTGTTTCCCCACAGTCAGAATGTGGACAAAATGTTGGAACTCTTTAAGGAAGATATTTAAATTAACAGGGTCAATAAATAAAACTCCGTTGTGGGATAATCCTAATTTGGAAGAAATCTATAAAATTAAAGATGTACAAGAACTGAGAAAGGGGGGGTATAGAAAGAATACAGGATGCCTTTGTAGAGGGGAAACTTAGAACTTGGTTAGATTTGCAAAGAAAATATAGCTTGAAAGGTATAAGTTGGCTCGAGTATGAGAGACTACAATATGCATGTATGTCATCAAAAGAGAAGGGTTTATTTTTGGTGCAAGAATCCCCAGAAGTATTAAGTTTACTGGTAATGGAAAATAGGAAAAAGAGAATTTACTCTAAGATTAGGGACTATGTATATACAGATATGCCAATAAAGAGCAGGGATAAATGGGAAAGTGATCTGGGTAAATTTTGGGAGGAAGAATGGCATAGAATTATGCAAAATATCAAATTAGTCTCCGTCGTCGTAAATAGTAATCACCAAATGATACAGTTTAATATTGTTTACAGATTATATTATACCCCCTCTTTTCTAGCCAAAATAAGAAAGAGAGATTCCCCCGAAATGTGTAAGATGTGAAGGAAGTCCGGGAGATTGGTTGCACTTAATGTGGGATTGTCCAAGAATAAGGGATTATTGGAGTGTGGTGATAGAGGAAATAGTAAGAGAAGTCCGTCTGGAGGTACCCTTTACACCAGGTCTAGTGCTGCTGGGGGAGGATTCCCAAGTAAAAAGGAAAAAAGATAGATTGAGATTAAATAAGATACTTTTCATAGCAAGACTGCAAGTGGTTAAGAATTGGATGTCCCCTAATACTCCGAGTGTGGCAAGCTGGAGGGAAGCTAGCAGGTTATATGGAAGTTATGAAAAGAAAGACCCAGTTAGTTAGGAAATAAGGAGGAAAGGCTGATAAAATATTTATGATGAATAATGTACTGAATGTATGTATTACAATGACATTTGCTCGAGGGAGGGGGGAGGGGTTTTTGGGGAGGTAGGGAAGGAATTTGTAACATTTATATTGATATTATTGAAATAAATAAAAAAATTATTTTACAAAAAGGTATTTCATTTGGGTAAAATAATTCTGAAGTGCCAATGCTACAGCCGCATGTCTAAAAAGAAACATCATTGTCACTTCTCTGCCTTTTGGCTAAGATCAAGAGCAGTATCTGATCTCATCAGTTTAATATTGGATATGTTCCCTTTCTGGGGAACATCTATTAAATGGATTTTTAGAACAAGGAGATGGAAAAAGAGCTTAGTCTGTCCTCTCCAAACATTGACCTGGTATTGCAGTGCTTCCAGGTTCAGTGCACCCAGCGCTAAATGCTTACACTGATTTACTAATATGGATAGCTAGGGGCAAGGCTACAAGAAGAAGCAGCTATACAACCAACAGCTGTGCCAGTATGAAGTTTTGCTGCAAAACAGAGCAGTTAGTTCTGTGAATGGCTGTGCAGCTTTGCAGGTAAACTACTGTTAACATGCAAAATCTTATGACCACTAATAACCGCATGTTACTACATATTCTTAATAACCCGTCCAAATAGAGTCCATTAAATGTGCTTATTAGAGATGAGCACAACTTCAGCATGCTCAAGTCCGATTGTTCGGCCAAGGAGTAGGCTCTTGAGACACTTAAGAGCAACCAACAGAGCTATTTTTCTAATTTTACAACATATTAGATATCCCTTTCTATCTAAAAATTACACCCCCAGAAACTCCCATCGGAGTTGCGGATGAGGCTTATACAGCTCTTGTCACATAGTTATATTGAGTTCAGCCTTCCTGACTGTAGCTTATTTAGAAAAATACAGAGATGAGGATTATTGCACGGTAAGGGCTCTATCTGCCCAGGTGATGCTGTGCTGATGCATCATGGGATTGAAAATGGATTTGAAAAGGAAAGGATGCAGTTTTGAAGTCAAATTAGTGGTTGATCAGAGGTCACGTAGCACAGATGCACTACATGTGAGCAAAGTGTGTGAATACAGAGCTGCAATGAAGCAGATGGCACTCAGGAACACTTGTAGCAAGTGTGTATTATCCAGGAGAAAATAAATTACAGTTGTAATAAATGTATTCATCCTAAGACTAAGGGCTACACCATCACTTTGGTCGTACAACAGCAAAACTCATCCAAGACCTAAGTATTTTGTGCAAATTGCCGTCGCATAACTTTACTATAAATGCTACTGGGCTGTTAACAATATACCCAAATCGCAATAAAGTTGCCCGCAATTTGGAATGAGGTCTATGGTGGCAAAGATGCTTGCAAAGACACTGGCTAATCCTGGCCTAAATAACTAAAATTCCCTATCATAAATTGTATATTTACCTGTTTCCTGCAGTGGACGCTTTGCCGAAGTTTCTTGGACATTAGGTTCTTCATTCTGTCCATTAGATTTCCCAACAACACTTTCTAATTTCCGTTTTGGTATCTGCTTACGAGCTATGCATAAAATAAACATTTAACTGTAAATTCAACAGGTAAACCCACAAAGACCCATAATTATTTAACTTCATGCAAATACAATTTTAAATGTATCTTCATAGTACCTGTTTTACGTTTAGGGATGCTAGGAGGCGGCACATCAGGCTCACCAGTGCTACAGGAGGTATCTGGGGAATGGCTTCTTCCAGATGTATCAGCTGCTTCAACGACGCCCTGTGCAAAAAAAGAATACTATAAATTTACCAAATCAAACAAAAACATAATTTAGCAGTACTTCCCTGAAGAAGCTGGAACTCTGCTCCTTGCTGGTGTGGTTAGAACAAGACTACATCGGAGTTGTCAAAACACAGAAGTACAAATGTTTCCATTATATCCCTCCTCTGTGTAGGTTCCATTTGTCATTCTAATCTATAAATGGAAATGCAAGATACTGACCAGAATATGCTAAGTGAAAATGTCCTTTAAAGGGGCTCTGTACCCACAATCTGACCCCCCCAAACCACTTATACTTTTCGATGGCTGCTTTTTATCCAAGATCTGTCCTGTGGTCCATTCAGCAGGTGATGCAGTTATTGTCCTAGAAAACAACTTAAAGCGTAACAGTCATTTCAGGGTCATTTTTCTGAAAACATTAAATATCAACAGTACAAGCGATTTTAAGAAACTCTGTAATAGGTTTTAGTAGGTTTTATGTACTAAAAGAGTTTCCTTCTGTAGTGAAAAAGCAATCTCCCAGCCTCCCCCCTCACATCAAATGAAGCAGGATTTCTGTCTCCGTTATGTGGCTATGAAGAGGGGAGGGGCTGTTAGGAGTGACTGAGCACGGAGCAGTCCTGCAAAGCACAACACCCTGCAATCTTCTCTCAGTAAATTCATAGATAAGCACTGACCTTTCTGACCCCAGAATCCAGCGTCTTAGGTGCACAGAGAGTCTACAAACAGCTGACCTTCATGTCACCTCTTCCTGCTCCCTCATCTCCCTCAGCCCCTCCCCCCTTCATAGGCTTACAATGGAGAGAGCAGAACCCGTCTTCACTGACTTCTCTGTAATGAAGACGTGTTTGCCTGATAATGCACAGATAAGAAGTCAGGGGGGGGAGGCTGGGAAATTGCTTCTTGAGTACAGAAGGATGCTTTTTTGGCTGATGAAACCTATTACAGAGTTTCTTAAAATCGCTTATACTACTGATTGCTGCAATAAAAAAACCATGACAGTTACGCTTTAAGGGTGCATTCACACCTACAGGATCCGCAGCAGATCCGAAGCAGATTTGATGCTGTGTTCAGTTATTTAAATGAAATCAGCTGCGGATACGGTAAGCGTGAACGTACCCTCAACCTGCAGCCCTGTGTCAAAGTGGCGTGGCCTAGAGTGTGTGTGCCCAAGCCTTGCACCCCCTCTCTGTCCCTCCTCATTATTAGAAATGCCCTGGGCAGGATTTTTCCTATTCATCACCTGTCTGAGCACTGCACATGTGCTGGATCGTTAAGGCCCATGTGCAGTCTTCACACAAGTGATGAACAGCAAAAATACTACCCAGGGCATTCCTAATGATGGGGAGGAGGGACGGGGAAAGGCTTGGGCACAAACACTCTAGGCCACGCCAATTTGACACAGGGCTGCAAGTTTAAAAGTTCTTTTTAAGACAATAACTGCATCACCTGCCAAACGGACCCCAGGACAGAGCTTGGATTAAAGCAGCTATCTGTTGGTACAAGCGGTTTGAGGGGGTCAGATTGTGGGTACAGAGTCGCGTTAAGTGGTATTCTGGCAAAAGGCAAAAAAAAGACCACCTGGTCCATTTAGTCTGCCCTTAAATTATCTCCTTTTTTATTATCTTAGGATAGATATGTTTATCCCATTAAGATTAACCCCTTAGCGACCCATGACGTATCTGATACATCATGGTGCCGCTCGGGGTGTTCAGAGCGGGGTCCCGCCGGGACCCCGCTCTGAACGGCGCTGATCCCGGCTGACACGTGCAGCCGGGCAGTGCCTCTATTAGCCGGCGCGGGTCCCGTTGCGATGCGATCGCGGGGGGGAGATCCGTTCTTCTGCCCGTGCCGGGCCTCAGCGTCGGAATGACGCTGATCCCGGCTCGGCAATAGATTGCTATGGCCTGCAGCAGGCCATAGTAATCTATGACCGATCTAATTGATCTTTGCTGTGTATATACACAGCATTGATCTCTATGAGAGATCAGTGCTGTCTATATACAAGTCCCCCAGGGGGGGCTTCTAGTTGCAGTAAAAAAAAAAAAAAAAGTCAAAAAGTGTTTTTATTAATAAAAAAATCCCCTCCCCTAATAAAAGTCCAAATCACCCCCCTTTTCCCATTTTATAAATATAAATTAATAAATAAATAAACATATTTAGTATCGCCGCGCACGTAATCGCCCGAACTATTAATTAATCACATTCCTGATCTCGCACGGTAAACAGCGTCAGCGCAAAAAATTCCAAAGTGCAAGATTGCGCATTTTTGGACGCATCAAATCCAGAAAAAATGTAATAAAAAACAATCAAAAAGTCGCATATGCGCAATCAAGGTACCGATAGAAAGAACACATCATGGCGCAAAAACGGACACCTCACACAGCCCCATAGACCAAAGGATAAAAGCGCTATAAGCCTGGGAATGGAGCGATTTTAAGGAACGTATATTTGTTAACAATGGTTTGAATTTTTTACAGGCCATCAGATACAATATAAGTTATACATGTTATATATCATAGTAATCGTAACGACTTGAGGAACATGCATAACAAGTCAGTTTTACCATAGGACGGACGGCGTAAATGCAAAACTTCCCGAAATCAAAACAAATTCGTTTTTTTTTTCAATTTCACAGCGCAAATGATTTTTTTCCGGTTTCGCAGCATATGTTATGGAAAAATAATGCCTGTCATTGCAAAGTACAATTGGTTTCGCAAAAAATAAACGCTCATATACGTCTCTAGGTGAAAAAATGCAAGCGCTATGGACTTTTAAACTTAAAATGGAATAAGCAAAAGCGCAAAAACAAAAATAGGCTTTGACCTTAAGGGGTTAACATTAAGTTATTGTAGCTTTACCTGCCACATCGGCTGAAAGTTCAGTCCAGTCATCAAATATGCTTTTACTAATGTAATATTCTCTCATGTTGTTTCTGATCTTTCCCCCAACTAACCTCTCACTGTGTCCCCTTTGTTCTTGAGTTTAGTCTCAAGTCTTTCCTGATATCTTTTATGCCTGACACCCTCCACCATATTTGCAGCCGGTCTTTAAACCCATTCTATTTTTATCAATCTCCTTTTGTGAGGTCTCCAGAACTGGACACAGTATTCCAGATGTGATGTCACTAGAGCTCTATACAGATCACAATCTTCCTTTTCCTACTAGCTTACTAGCTATACAGCCCAGCATATGGTTGGCTTTTCCTATAGATTCTGTCCTATTAAATAGACAAAGGTTTTTGCATGTGTGGTGTCCCATCATGGGTGTTTTTTTTGTCTGACACCTGTCGCAAAAGCCTTACACTCTAGTAAGGTAAGGTGGTGATGAGGTTGTATATGAGTTTCGCCACCAGATGTCAGTATCCTATGTATAACTTTGTATGTATATATTGCACAGCTGTAGTCACTATAGGGTTAAGGTGTACTCCGGGCAAAATTTATTTTTAATATGTTATTACAAAAGAAAAGTTATACAAATCCCTACAAATCCCACATAAGGTGCTATTTTCCCTCAACTTAGGAGATAAGGCAGGCTGACTTCCTGTAAAAAAAAGGTGACGTCACGTCTCAAGTGCCGGGTCCAGCAGGGGGCGCATGTATGCATCTATATAGATGTATCTCCCTCTGTGTGTATATCCCTCTCTGTGCTGGCTGATACTGACCCCGCTGTGGAGGCCCCTCCCCCCAACTAGCTCACCCTCCTGTGCCCCTCCATCCAGCCGCCCGATGCCTTGCAGGAGCGCTCACCCGCCGCTTGTTCCTGACAGGGTGAGCGCTCCTTTACCTCCCCATCCAGCCGCCCGTGCACTGATTCGCCCGGTCCCTTGCAGGAGAGCTCACTTGCCGCCCGGTCGCGGTGCTGTGAGCGTTGCTGCACCTCCGTATGCATCAACCTGTCCCCTCTCAGACACCCACAGCGCAGGAGCAGGAGCGGGCGTCCAGGTGAGCGCTGAGGCACAGTGGGGCACAGAGGCTGTCCTCTCTTGGCCTCAGCGCTCACCCGGACGCCCGCTCCTGCACTGTGGGTATCTGAGAGGGGACAGGTTGATGCATACAGAGGTGCAGGAACGCTCACAGCACCGCGGCCGGGCGGCAGGTGAGCGCTCCTGCAAGGGAAAGGGCGGATGAGAGCACGGACGGCTGCATGGGGAGGCACAGGAGCGCTCACCCTGCCAGGAACGAGCGGCGGGTGAGCGCTCCTGCACAGGACGGGTGGGCTCAGAGCTAGTTGGGGGAACACTGACCCGGCGGCAGGGTGAGCTAGTTGTGGGGAGGGGCCTCCACAGCGGGGTCAGTATCAGCCAGCACAGAGAGGGAGATACAGCTATATAGATGCATACATGCGCCCCCTGCTGGACCTGACACTTGAGACGTGACGTCACCTTTTTTTTACAGGAAGTCAGCCTGCCTAATCTCCTAAGTTGAGGGAAAATAGCACCATATATGCATTTCCCATAATTAGTGTATATTAGGGATTTGTATAACTTTTCTTTTGTAACATATTAAACATAAATTTTGCCTAGAGTACCCCTTTACTGTTTTTGTACCACATGATTCTGTGGATCATTAGGAGATACCTTTTCCTTTCTACCTATCTCTATTCTCCTTTCTCTGCACACTCTCTTCTCCTCCACTCACATGGACTCTTACACCCTGCAGTAAATAGTCACTTGGGGAGAGGAAGTGTAGTAGTTTTCCTCTGATTCTCTGAGGAGTAGGACACACACAGAACAGGCATCCCTGCTGTACTTAGCCAGGGCCTGGCTCTGCCAGGTTCCCTGTCCAGGACAGACCAGCTGTGTCAGTGGTCAGACACACTTGTATGGATAACTCAAGAGACTTTACTTTCTACAACTATAACTACAGACACTATACCACTAAAGGAGGACAAGTCAGAGATCACCCCAACCTCTCTTATCCTAGGACAGAGGAACTGACCCGGATAGAGCAAAGCAACCATAACCAAGGTCTATGTACTCTCTCTCGCAGCGCAGGTGAAACCGGGAAACCCTCAGACACTTAGCTTCACCCAGGTAGCATACCCAGACACTGCAGAGCAGGTGGTGATTAAGTAAACACAGACACAAGTATTCTTCAAGTACTTCTCTCAAGTTCCGAAAGAGCACACTACTACAACTACTACTACTATCATCTAAACTTCTCTACTTTCCTCAACGCTCAACTGCACAAACACTGCTACTCTACCTCAACTCTTAAGGTATCTCCTAACACAAATTCCATGAGCTCGTCTGTATTCCAGAAGTTGTTGATCAAGCTATTCTGTATTGCAAGAGACCATCAGTAAAACCACTTTATTCAACTGGGACTCTGTGATTATTGGTCACTGACCATTGGGGAACAGTATAGCCAGCCATAACATAAAAGCAGCTGCAACACCCCACCTGTGTGCTGAACTAGCACTGGCATCATGACAGTACCATAACTGGCTGAGCTATACCACAACCACCAGCACATCATCATCACGGTGGTACGACACCACACATGGAAGTCATGAGGCATTGTGCAGCTGACCTCCAAGTTTGTGTTGTCTCTAATCAAGCTGAACTTTGCAAAACAGGCTTCTTGCGCCTCAGAAAAAGATTATGATTTTTGTAAGCTTTTTTTGACAGACTAGATAATGGTTTCAGGAAGCTATATCAACGGAGCAAAACCCACTGGAAAAAAAAGATCCATAAGGACAAGCTGAAACACAGCATCCAATATAAAAGACATAAAATGTTTATTTGCCTTTTCTTTAAAATCCCTTGACACGCACCTGTTTCCAAAGCCCTATGTGGCACTTATTCATAGAAAGCCTCCACCCGAGACCTAAAACAATAATTAGTGATTGTCTAGTGTGTTAAATTAGATTTAAAACAATATCTTACTTCTAATTCAGTAACCAGGAATTTTTCACTCGGCACCTTTGGTAAAAATGTTATTTCAGGCTGATGGTGTCAGAGAGGCGGGTCTGTGATACTGTCTGTGCCCGCCCCACTCTCAAGCCGCTGCTCTGTCCTTAGGCTGCCCCATCTCCTCCAAAATAATCGACAGCCGCCTAGTGTTGAAATCCTACGCAGCTGAAAATTAGCCAGCTGTTGATCCTTTTGGAGGAGACAAGTGCAGCCTAAAGACAGTGGCCAGAGAGCTGGCAAAGATAGTGTCACAGACCCGCCTCTGTAATGCCATCAGACCAAAAGGAACAATGTTTTCCCCAGAGACGCCGTATCACACAGCATCACTAAGGGTTTGTATGCAATGATCGTGTAATTTCCCTTCAACTAATTATTTTTTTTATTTTTTTTTGGGGGGGGGGGGTCATATAGAGGAAGGGGCAAATAAGTTATTTTGTGAGTTAGACACAGGTCATCCTCAAGGCAGCATCGTGATTTCCTAGCATCCTGGTAACTTGGTTTCCAGAAAACGTCAGGCGCCCGTGCCCCAAATACATGTTCAGAGATCAGAGTACACATTTCATAAACCATGTAGCCAATTTAACAAAGAAATCAAGTATCTGGTTAAGGGGAACTTGAACCTCAACACCTCCGATTTAAGCACGTTTTTATTTGACACTCTAATATGCTTAGACCTTTCTGGATATATTCCCAAAAGCTGCGAGCCATACTAAGCTAGAATCTCTTTTGGATGAAGTCCAGGACACAGTTCTAAAGTGCCATGGCAATCTTAACAGCCATAGGACTTGCAATGTCAGATCTTTAACTGCACCTGCTCTAACAAGTGGTTGCAGATAAACAACGGCCAATGATCATTTCATTAAGCACTAAAAGCAGAGTGTAAATGACATACTTGAGGTATTTTCAAATGTGTTAATGCTTGTGTACAGTGAGATGGATTGTAGCTCCCTGTGATACAGATTGGGAAACAAAACAAAACAGGAATGCTCATCATGAAAATTTAAAGTAACAACAAAAAAAGTTAAAGCTAATAAAAGTTCAGCTTAAACATAAGAGCTGCTAATACCATGCACACGTGGATGTTAATGGTTCTGGGTGTCTTCATAATTGTAGATATATGAGCAAGTGGTACTCGTGAGAGAGTTTTGTCTCCTGTGTGCTGCCTCCCATACAGTTTTAATAGAATACCATGTATTAAAGGGGTTGTCCAGCGAAAATATCTTTTTCTTTTAAATCAACTGATATCAGAAAGTTATATAGATTTGTAATTTACTTCTATTAAAAAAATCTCAAGTCTTCCCATACTTATTAGCTACAATATGTCATGCAGAAAATGTTGTTTTATTTTCAGTCTGACACTGCTCTCTGCTGACATTTCTGGCAGAGACAGGAACTCTGTCTCGGTTTTCTACGAATCCGCATAGAAAACCTTTCCTGCTCTGGACAGTTCCTGGCTTGGCCAGAGATGTCAGCAGAGAGCATTGTGTCAGACTGAAAATAAAACATTTCCTGCATGACATACAGCAGCTAATAAGTATGGGAAGAATTGAGATTTTTTTTTTAATTGAAGTAAATAACAAATCTATACAACTTTCAGACACCAGTTGATTTGAAAGAAAAATATTTTCATTGGACAACCCCTTTAAGCTGCACCCCCACCCCCTACTATTTTATCCCCTATTCAAATTACTTAAAGGGAATGTGTCTTCAGAAAATGATCTACTGTTTATATAATACACGTTTTAAGAATTTTGGTGATATTTTTTTTTTTCTAAATTTTCATTCTACCATCTATATTATAGAGTAATTCAGTAATCTTGTGGTTTTCATTTTGGCCACTAGGCTTAAAACTAGGCTGAAACTTCCCGTTCTGTCTGTATAGATGGGTATGGGGGCTGCTGGGGAGTGATCTGTACAGAATTATACTAAAAAGGACACCAGTAGAGAACAAGAACAGCAGCAACATATCCCATTCCATGTAGAATGAGACCACAGAGCATGCTTACAAATGTTTCTGATACAAAGAATAGGGTCTGGAGATGTTCACTGTGTATGTCCATGGGGCTTACCATCATAAAGTAGGACCCTAAATGCTGTTAAAACAGCTTACACAACATGGCAGCTTGTTCCAGTATCTGACACTTGTAAAAACAACTTTAGGTGATACATTAATTTTAACTCATTAATGCCCACATGACAGATACATACAGTATGTGGATGTTAACAAGAATGGCAAAGACGCTAAATGCCCCTCCCTACCCCCAATACAATACAGGACAGGACCTCTGCTATTATATACTGCAATACATATGTAGTTGTAAGTGATCAAGTGTTATCCCATGGATATACTATGTAAAACAAGGATATAGATAACACTATTGGTATCATACACCACCTAAATTATTACAATATAACATTCTTTATCTCAAAGAGGGTAAATGGGAAAAAAGTGAAAAAGTTAAGAAAATTGGTGTCCAAAGAGAAAAGAAATCCACTGCAATCAGCAATAAGGTGCACTAATAATTTTCATCTGAGGAAGGGAGGACAAACTCCCAAAACATGTTATTCTTTGCTGTATGGATTTTAGGGTCCATATCTTTGGGAGCATCCTGATCTTCTCAAAAAAATAAGATCAGGATCTTCTCAAAAAAAAGTATTCTCAAATAACGTGTTACCTACAGTTATCTGCAGAAACATTGGCATTTATTGACCACGGATCCTGTCCTGAAAAAAATTCATTCCAGAAAAACCGGGTTTGACCTATAGAAGGGGAAAAACAATACGGAACATAATAGCTCCTAGTAGGCTAAAAAAGCCTGAAAATGGAGGAAATTCACCTTTGCCAGAAGAAAGCATAAAGAAAGGAGTGTGGAAATGTGGAAGGAAACAATGCAAGTGCTGTCAAAATATAACAGTAGGGGTAAAATCCTTTAAATCTATAAAAACAGGGGAAACCTTTAAAATTAAACAGCACTTGGATTGCTCTTGTCCCTTCGTAGTATATCTCCTCACATGTGAATGTGGATTACAATATATTGGACGAACTATCCAACCTCTACACAAGAGGATAAACTCACATAGACACAACACCACTAAAGGATTCATGAAACATAGTGTGTCACGACACCTTACATGTTTACATAATGGAGATTTTAATAAAATATCTATCACTCCCATTGAACAAATCCCAGTTAATACACACAATAGAGTTACCACATTGAATAAACGTGAAACATACTGGATATATAGGATTCATTCGTTATATCCGGATGGCCTTAATGAGGTTATAGAGCATATATAACTATATAATTTTGTGTGAAACTTAGAGGTAGTGTATATAGTTTTTTGTATGAGTGCAGAGAATTTTAGAAAGGTCATGTATTTATTTATTTAATTATCTATTTATGTAATTTATTAGATATTGATTTATTTAATGATTCTTTTACATATCATGAGTATGAATTACTATTTCCTCTGTGTGTGATTTCACATAGAGAGTGAAGGGTTGCCATCTAGTGGAGCTTACATGCAATTACATTTAAGCAAAAGGCGTAACTTTACGCCATTTACGTTACTCGCGAATGCTGTCTCCTAAGTCCGACGTCACTTCCGTCGCGGCCATAATGGACGCAGCATGTGAGAGATATGGACGCTGGGATGACAGTAAGCGTATTATGTTCTTTATATCTATGATAATCTGTTTAATGTATGTATTGTCCACATATAGGATGGCATGTGGTAACCGGGCGGCCTGTAATTGTTGCAACTTGAGAGTCCGTGATACCGGAAGTGCCGTCCTGGGACCTGTTGTACTACAGGGGTATATGTATGGCACTTTGTTGTGTGTTCTGTTAAGCTTGAGAAAGGCACGGAGAGATTAGTGTGCCGAAACGCGTCGCTTGTTTTAAATAAATTTGTTCCAGTAAAGACTTGGCTTGGTGAGTTATATCGATTGGGAGCCGACCGCAAACGGCTGACTAACCACCCAGCTGGAATAGTTACATATATTATACGGTTGAAAAAAGAAGCATGTCCATCATCCCCCCATCCCCGGCCGCATCCTGCAGCCCGCATAACCCCCATCCCCGGCAGCATCCTGCAGCCCGACGCCGAGAGCATACATTACCTGCTCATCGACGAGGCTGCAGTGAGGCTCCCGGCTCCGGTCCCGCTCAGCTGATCTGAGCGGGAGCGGAGCCGGCAGCCTCACTGCAGCTGTGCCGCCGAGCAGGTACTGTATGCTCTCTGCGGCGGGCTGCAGGATGCGGCCGGGGATGGGGGGATGCGGCCGGGGATGGGGGATGTGGCGGGGCTGCGAACAGTGGGAGGTTAAAGCACATATTCACAGCGGGATGTCAATTCCGCTGCGAATATGTGCTATCATAGGGGTGAATTGATACTGGATCCGCAGCTGATCTCGCTGCGAATCCGCAGAAGTGAGAGTATTTAATAGTTACATAGTTTATACGCATGTCGGATCCCAGCTGGCTTTGGTGTTGTTACTAACGGTACACTGAGGCGATATGCATAAAGCCCAAGGGGTAAAAGGTGAGAACCCATCTGGATTCACTTCTTACCCTGTTTCCCCAAAAATAAGACATCCTCCACATAGTGGAGGATTTACAAGATAGGACATCCCCCCCAAACATAATATTAACACTATATTTTTAAAAAAGTTAAATAAAGGGTGCCTTGGGGGGGAAAAAAAACAAAAATCACAAGCCTCATCTGGCTCTGTCTACAAACAGCCCCACTGATCACAAGAACAATAATGAGGATGTGAAATGTGTTGTTGGTGGGAAAATCCCTTTCAATTTCTACTTTTCAACAATCCTCTCTCTCACCACCAAATATTTAGTTGGTTTAAAGAAAAAAAAAAAAACAATAACGCACACATACAGGAAGAAAGAGACAAAAACTAATGTTGACATAAAAAACCAGCGCCTACCAGGGAACTGCTGCTTTAATATTCTAACAAGCGTGGGCATTCCTATTAATTTCATTAGCCAGATGACTTCTCCTATGCAGAAAAACAAAGATAATACAAATGCTCCCCCTGCTGGTTGTATCTAAAATACCATCTGTAGAATTTTATTAAGATCCATGGAAAGAAAGGATATGCATGACACCTTTTCTATATGTACAGCACCAGCCAACCATTTGGAAACATTTTATTCTGTGTTTTTTCTGTTTTTATCTATTTCCCAAATTTATCCAAACCAGTGACCTTGACTTTCTAACACGGACACACTACAGGGTCTCCGATTTACCTTATCCCCATCAGGTTTGCTATCTTTTTCTGTAGCTGACACATCAACATCCATTAGTTCCTCATCTTCACTTTCACTGTTTAGAACTCGTGCAGATTTTTTGGACACGGATTTTATGGGGGAATCTGCATCTTCAGTAGATAATTTACCATTTTTCTCTTTAGATGGATGATCAGTACTATTAAAAGAGAAGGAAAGAAAATATAAAAATACAATCAAAGTGATCATGCCAACTAGTCTCTATAGAAATAAGGATTCCTCATAGTTTTGAGGCTGTTTTTCCTTACATGGAACGAGGCTGCATGTTATTAACAGAAAAGTGTTTATGACAGAATGTGACTGATGGCCCATAGCTAGTACATGCTCTCTCTTTCTGACTGTAGGGACGTACTAAACCCCAGAATACTTCTTAAAAATTGTTGAGAGCACCAACAGAACAATCCACTCACTGTACAGGGAAACTACAACACAGCCTCTTCACCTGGAGCTGTGCTGCTGTGGTTAAGACTGGGTTCACACTGCGTTTTTGCAGTTAGTTTACCGTTTCATTTTTAAACATATAGAAAAACGCAGTCAACCATGTTTTTGTGTACACACACACACACAAAAAAAAGCCACATCCTTTCTGACCCCCCCTTTTTTTTTTTTTTTTTTTAATAATGGAAGTCAACTGCACACAATTGCATCCATTTTTGCATCCGTTTTTCCATAAAATTGATACGTTCAATGAGCTTCAAAACGCAGTGTGAAGCTAGCTAGCCGTACTTGGCCAATTACCGTCCGTTCCTTTCACGTTGAAAGGCAACGATCAGCTGACATGCACGAAGTCAGCTGATTGTTGTCTTTCAGCATGTTCTAAAATCCGGATAAGGATAGCAACAGTCTGCTGCCCGTGGTTCCACATAATAGGAAGCACTCACTTCCTCCTCTAAATAGCTGTCTAATAGGACTGCTCGAGTACTGATAGAATCTAAGAGCTACCTTGCTTTTTTATTCCCAGGAGGGGGTCCTCGTAGCACAGACCCTCTACAAATAATGTTAAGGCTTAACCCAGCCATAGCTAAAAATTTTAAGTATGTTCAAAGAGCCGCAGGACAATACTTCAGTATTGCAAGGGTAATTTACTTTGCCATAGTATATCGCATCATATCACACATGACACACTTTGTGCTAATTATCCTTTGAGGTTTCTGGAAGAAATGTGCTGCAGCTCTTCGGGCATATGTGAACTTGGATCCTAAGGGGGCATGCACACGTTCCATGATTACAGTCTGCGTATGGAAGATGTGCTACAGACTGGAATCATGGAATCCCCGGCATCTTTATCATTAGGATGTAGGGAGCACCAAAACAGTTGGCACTACTGTACTGCTGCCCGTCACTGACGGCAAGGGCCTAGCCGGTCCTCACCCTCTATGAAGGCGCTACACAGCATGGGTTGTCTAAGGGTGCCGTTACACAGAGATTTATCTGACAGATTTGTGAAGCCAAAGCCAGGAATGGATTCGAAAAGAGGAAATCACCTCAGTCTTTCCTTTATGACCTGTTCTGTTTATAGTCTGTTCCTGGCTTTGTCTTCAAAAATCTGTCAGGTAAATCTCTCGGTGTAAAGGTACTCTAATGCTGCGTTTTACACGGAGCGATAATTTGCCCGATCGTATGATTATTGATTTCGAAGTACCAATTTTTTTTTTTTATATAACGATCAGCGTTTAGACGGAACGATATATCGTACGGAAAAATCATTTTGCGATCGCTTAAGCCTATCTCACACATTGGTTAAATCGGTGAAAGATCTGCGAATTTTTTACGAACAACGATTTAAGAACATGTTGTAAGATCAAAATGAACGATTTCTCGCTTGTCGTTTAATCGTTCGCTGCGTCTACACGTACGATTATCGTTCGAATTAGATCGTTATCGTGCAAATTCGAACGATAATCGTTCCGTGTAAAAGCAGCATAAGTATTAAAGGAAATCTGTCAGGAGTAATTAACATTCCAAACTTCTCACACTGATAGATAGCTGAGAGGTAAAGGAGACACATTGTACCTTTCATACATTCAGCTTTGCTACAAAACGTAAAAAAATTCTTTTATACTCTGGTACTCGAGATGAGCAAATTTACAGTATTAACAAAGCAAAGCAATGTTCAACATGTTGAAAAACAAGTGACTGATATAGCAGCGATCTGCTGCCGTCGCTCCGTTGAATAGGAGCATCGGCAGCAGACGCTGCTATATCCTATGGGCTGCCCGGATGATCAGCGATCACCCGGGCAGCCCCCCCGCAGCTCCCCGCCGCCTCCTCCCGATCGCTGCAGCTGCGTCGAATAGCGGCGGCAGCGAACGGGGAACGAGGAGCAAACGAGCGCTGAGAGCGCTCGTTTGCTCCTCTAAACGACCAGTGGAACTTACCATGGCATTTTTTTTTATAGGCGTTTTCCCCACATTTTAAGGCACTGTGAAGCCGGCCTAAGTGCTCACCTTTTATCTTTGCTGCTAGGTTTCTTTCTTTTAGATTCAGAATCAACCTCATCCACTTTCTTGTCCTTCTTTGTAACAGCTTCTGCTTTGGGTTGAAAAAATGACCTTAAACAGTAAAGGAGAATAACTAGTAAAACGTCATAAGGAATATGATATAAAAACTCAGTCCTAAAAGCACTTTTTAATTGATAAAACACCTTACAGTGATCCAAGAATAAAGAATATTGTTTGAAAAAAACATTCTCCATGGGTTTATGGTGACCCTTATGGGACTTAAAGAGGTTGTCCACCCAAAACTAACTAACTATGGGACAAGGAAGAGATAGCGGGGGTTCCACCTCTGTCGACAACCAATTCAACTCAGAAGTACAAGAAAAACACAAGTTAACAAAAGTGGTGGTCCCAGCACTCCGAAGTTAAAAATATCAAAAACTTTATTTAATCTCAAAAGAATTAAAAAGCTCATATGATGGTAAACTGAAATAAAGTTTTTGATATTTTTTACCGCAGAGTGCTGGGACCACCACTTTTGTTACCTTTATTTTGAATAGGCAGCTGGCCAAAGCCGGACCCGTGCACCCTCTTCTTTGTATGAGGATCCTTTCAGACCCAAGCAGGAGGTGTGCTGACAAAACCATGGCCACTTCTTTTCAGAGACAACACGACTCTTGTCTCCAGTTCAGGTGCGGATTGCAATTAAGCTCCATTCACTTCAATGGAACTGAGCAGCTGCAAAACCCCGCCCAAGCTGAAGAGCGGGGCTGTCTCTGGAAGAAAGTGGCCATGTTTTTGTAGCGCTGGATAACCCCTTTTTATACTCTGGCACAAACACCACAATAGTGTTCCAGCAGTGATGAGGATGAGGTGTCATGGACACCTTTTGATCCCCAATCACTGTATTCAGCACAGCCGTGATTTCCATATGTACAACCCAAGACTGCTGGCTGTGGCGTCATGTACTATAACTTGTAAATATAATGCCAATGCTGGAGCAGAGGGAATTTACAGGCGAGTAGAGAGGAAGGACAGAGAAAGGAGGACAGTTTAATCTAAGGGTGCCTTTACACAGAGATTTATCTGACAGTTTTTAAACCAAAGCCAGGAACAGACAATAAACAGAGAACACGCCATAAAATAAAGATTGAGATTCTCCTCATTTCAAATCTGTTCCTGGCTTTGGCTTCAAAAATCTGTCAGATAAATCTCCCTGTGTAAAGGCACCCTAAGACGTAAATAACCATGTTTGAGAATAGGATGAGCTGGCAAATAATGTGCACAGAAACTGACGCACAATATATAAAACAGCATTCTGTACAAGACATATTTGTCCCTACAGTATACCCAATGGTCCACTGAACGTGCTCTTAATTTACTATACATAAAGCGTTCAAGCTGTTTATCATAAATGATGTAAGTTTTAATCTATTAGGTTTATAACATGTGCTTTGCACCCACTACCATGATCTTCTTTCAAAGGGTGTTAACTAGCCTTTAGATTTGTGAAGTCTCAAATCTCTGCAGCTGTCAGATGCTCTCTGAAGACCTTTTTTGAGTGACATGAAATCATATCCCTGTGTGTACTACCACCCACATACACTGTGCTTTTTTTAAACATGACCTGCAGCATAAAGAACAGTGGGCATTCTTAAAAAAAAAAAAAAAAAAAAAAGGTAAAACTTTTTTTTTTTGTTTTTTTTTAAGATTAACTAAATAAAGATTTCCATTCCTCATACTGCCACCCAATTCCCAAGATCTCCTCCATTTTGAAAATATGCAAATATGCTACTTTGGTGCACTGTGGGCAGGCCCAGTGCCCCCATCTCTCCTCCCCTCGGTGACATATCAGGCCGGGAACAGACGTCATTCTAGAGGTGGCGTGTCACCGAACTTAGGAGACATTAGTGCACCGGGCTCGGGTACAGTGCACCAAAGTGGCAGATTTACAAAATGGAGATCTTGGGGACAAGGCAGCAGTATAAGAAATAAATGGCACCTCTAGAATCTGCATGGTAGCGCTCATCAGATGGTATGAAAAATCGTAATTTTTTAGTTAATTTTATTTGATCTCCTAGTAAATTTGTTTTAAACCGGAGTCGGTATATTACTACTTCTAACAATACCTACCGGTACATTTCTACTGACTACAAATCTGACCCCACAGCCATGGTGGCGGCAGCTTGTGTATGATAGTCAGCTCTAGCCACCAATTCCTAAGTTGTAGACTTCCTTCCTGCTGCACGGTACTTTAACAGGGATGTAACATTGACTATGGTACTTTGTCAAAAAGGATATCCAAGGTCATTTTACATTTGTTTATCAAATGAAAAATACAAAAAAAAAATGGGAAAGAGAAAATGGGAAACCTAAGACATATAATAGCAAGACAGAGCTGTTTTGGCAAAGAGATGTCTAGCGTTTTCCCCATCGTTCTCTGTTGCTTTTAAAATAAACTTTTTGGAGAGGCCACCTCCAATGTAACCAATCTGGCAAGCTGATACTGTGTCAAGAGATTTATAACACACTATTTCAGGCTTCAAATTATCAATGGCATTTAGCAGTTGTGTCTAATCAGCATGAACATTGTATAATCCTACTAATAAGCTGTATTAAGAGAGGCCGGAAATATGCTTTATGGCATCCCGATCCATCCTCACTGCGATAGAACCAATACTTAGAAAACAGAAAGCAAAACCTTCCGTTACCATCTGACCAGAAACCACAGTCAAAGTACATGGACTTCCCCGCCAATGTGACGCAATTATATCAGAGTGGGAATAAATGTATTCTTAACTCCCAAAATATAAAGGGGTAGAGCAGAATCCGCTGCCAAAATACAAAAAAGTGCTCCACTGCTGTACTATTTAACAAGGTTTGGCTCAGTAAAAAGATGAAACTGTTCTCCAAATCTATTTTACTCTCTACATGATAGGGAACAAAAATGCCTACTACTCTAGATTAGGTAGTATGTGTAGAATGGGAAGGAAAAAAACTAATTAACATAAAAGAAAATGTGACCTATATCAAGTAGGGCTGAACAATTAATTACTTTTTACAATTTTAATTTTCAACAGAATTGTAAAAACTCTATTTTAGCCTTGCCTCCATGGTACATGCAGCCTACAGCTGGAGGAGGCTGGAGAACAAGAGTTTAATCTTTGTATTACACTGCAGATACAGAAGGGGAGGGGGAGCCTGCTGCATCCAGCTGTGTAGGGCTGCTTACACTTTGTATTAGGGGCCACCTGAGGCAAGCTATCAATAACTCGTGCGGATGTGATGTATACCACGCTATAATTCCAACTGTCCCATTCACTTTAATAAACCAAACGTCGTCAACTGACTCTAATTGGTCTATTTCCTGATCATACACAGGGACTGCAGGGATTAAAAGCACAACAAGATTACAATTTTGAGTCTCACTGAACAACCGTATACACTCACCGGCCACTTTATTAAGTACACCATGCTAGTAACGGGTTGGACCCCCTTTTGCCTTCAGAACTGCCTCAATTCTTTGTGGCATAGATACAACAAGGTGCTGGAAGCTTCCTCAGAGATTTTGGTCCATATTGACATGATGGCATCACACAGTTGCCGCAGATTTGTCGGCTGCACATCCATGATGCCAATCTCCCGTTCCACCACATCCCAAAGATGCTCTATTGGATTGAGATCTGGTGACTGTGGAGGCCATTGGAGTACAGTGAACTCATTGTCATGTTCAAGAAACCAGTCTGAGATGATTCTAGCTTTATGACATGGCGCATTATCCTGCTGAAAGTAGCCATCAGATGTTGGGTACATTGTGGTCATAAAGGGATGGACATGGTCAGCAACAATACTCAGGTAGGCTGTGGCGTTGCAACGATGCTCAATTGGTTCCAAGGGGCCCAAAGAGTGCCAAGAAAATATTCCCCACACCATGACACCACCACCACCAGCCTGAACCGTTGATACAAGGCAGGATGGATCCATGCTTTCATGTTGTTGACGCCAAATTCTGACCCTACCATCCGAATGTCGCAGCAGAAATCGAGACTCATCAGACCAGGCAACGTTTTTCCAATCTTCTACTGTCCAATTTCGATGAGCTTGTGCAAATTGTAGCCTCAGTTTCCTGTTCTTAGCTGAAAGGAGTGGCACCCGGTGTGGTCTTCTGCTGCTGTAGCCCGTCTGCCTCAAAGTTCGACGTACTGTGCGTTCAGAGATGCTCTTCTGCCTACCTTGGTTGTAACGGTTGGCTATTTGAGTCACTGTTGCCTTTCTATCAGCTCAAACCAGTCTGCCCATTCTCCTCTGACCTCTGGCATCAACAAGGCATTTCCACCCACAGAACTGCCGCTCACTGGATGTTTTTTCTTTTTCGGACCATTCTCTGTAAACCCTAGAGATGGTTGTGTGTGAAAATCCCAGTAGATCAGCAGTTTCTGAAATACTCAGACCAGCCCTTCTGGCACCAACAACCATGCCACGTTCAAAGGCACTCAAATCACCTTTCTTCCCCATACTGATGCTCAGTTTGAAATGCAGGAGATTGTCTTGACCATGTCTACATACCTAAATGAGTTGCCGCCATGTGATTGGCTGATTAGAAATTAAGTGGTAACGTGCAGTTGGACAGGTGTACCTAATAAAGTAGCCGGTGAGTGTATATTCAGTAAAAGGACCAAAATGTATTCACTAGTTTGGTCTATTAAACTGAACAGGCCTGTCATTAGCACACCTTTATTGAATTGTTGCTGTACCCTTGATACACATACCGGTAGTAAGGAACCATTAAAACGTTTTGTAAATAAGGTCCGTGCACAGGTGTGCTATAGACCGGATTCACAAACCACTCGGCATCATAATGATACATGATGCCGAGAGGTTCGTGAATACCCTTTACTTTCTGCCTCTCTCTCAAACACACACACAGCCTTCTGCAGTCATAGCACACTATAGAAAGACACACAATTTTCTCCCAGAGAGAACACCACAACAGGACACTGGGGGAGCGCAGAGAGGCAAGCATAGGATACCGATGGTGTTATATGCACCAGCAGCAATATGTTAAAAAATACTCAACGCCTGACAACCCCTTAAATTTACAACAGTGCTGAAGCAATCCTGTTTCTTCACTTTGTATCTGTGTGCTGTGGACCTAGGGTACTCCTATACATATATTTGTAGCAACCTTGTGTACACTTATATGTCAGCACAAAAGCTGCTGTTTTTCACACTATATATATATATTTATTTATATATATACACATACATATAGTTAGTGTGAAAAATAATTTATATAATTTATTAATTAAATCCCAAAACCACTGATTCTTACAGACATCACACTTTCCCACAAAGCAGCAGCCTAAGAACCAGAATTTATAGTTTACCATCTGTTCAGCATTCATTGATTATCTGTTCTGTCAGCATGAGTGGTATTCCACCTGTTCCATAACAACATAGGACAAATAGCAGGCTCTCTCTTACACTTACTACAACTTGTTGCTGAAAGCTCGGTATTCACAACTGGCATGGATTTAGAGACATAACTTGTGGGGACATTGGCCTAATGTGAAAACAAGGGATTATGTAAACTCAGAACCTTAGTAACAGCACCACCTTCTGTTGTTACCCAAGGAAGTGCACAGGGTATTAAATTATACAAGGACGTGTGTGAACACTTTAATAGATATACATGCTCTTTTACAACTCTTAATATATATTCTTTTTTTTTTTTTTTTTTTTAATAAATGTATTTTTATTGGAAGATTTCAATATTATTATAAGAATAACAGACATAGCATCCAGCCGAAGATACAGTGGAATGTAGCATAAGCAAACAGTCGCCATAAATAGTACATAAGTAAAACAGAAGATTTGTATACATGGGCGTCTAACAGTATGAGCACCGTATCCAAACGGGGAGAACATCTATCAAAAAAAAAAAAAAAACAAGAAAAGGGACAAACAACACAGACAAACACGACTAGGGGGGACGGACAAGGAAAGGGTATGGGGGGGGGGGGAAGTGGCACAAATAGCAGCAATCACTACCAACTCAGAGAGACGTAGGGGAAACATAATTGTCCCATGGGGCCCAAACTTGATCAAAGGTGTCTAGAGTATTATTCAGAGAAGCCGTCATATGCTCAAGAGAACGTAATTCCTTAATTTTAGCAGTCAGGCAGGTAATAGATGGAGGAGCAGTTTGCTTCCAGGACCGTGCAATCAGCAAATTGGCGGCCTTTAATATAATTAAGAGCAATTTAGAGGCCTTTTTCCCTATTGTTTTAGGGGGTAAACTGAGAAGACATAGGACCGGGTCCAAGGGAATAGTCTTCTCAAAAATTCTAGTAGCCAGACCACAGACCTCTAACCAAAAACCCCTAATAAGAGGAAATCTCCAGAAAATGTGGAATAGGGAGCCTCCACCTGACAGGCACCGCCAACACAGCGGGGAAACAGAATTATTCAGTCTGTGGAGAAGCTCAGGGGTATGGTACCACATCATCATAACTTTGTAGTTGGCTTCTTTATAGGTCGTACAGATTGATGATGTAGCAGCCTTTTCCCATATTATTTTCCAACATTCAGGGGAGAGAGTCCTACCCAGCATCTACTCCCATTTATCCATATATTTATGTCTAACAATGGTGTCCCCTATCGGAGAGTTAAGGATGTTATATATGGCCGAGATAAGTCCACTCGTGGATGTCCCCATGCGCACCAGTTGTTCAAAGGCGGAGGGTTTTGAGACTGTCAGTGTCCCCAAACGCGTCAACATGAAGTGTCTCATCTTCATATAGGAGAAGCGTTCAGTAGAGGCTAGATCATATTTCTCAGCCAATTTCTCAAAAGATAGCAAAGTGCGGGACAGGGGGTCCACTACATCTGCAAACTGGAATAGCTTTCTGGAAGACCAAGCCTTCACCGTGGCCGAATCCGGGCCTGGAGGGAAGTCTGGGCACAACAAAAAGGAATTCATAGGAGAGGCTGGGGAAAACAAGGCAAACCTGGAGGCGCACGCCCACCAGATAGAGAAGGTGAAACGCATAGGGCCTAGGAGACACAGATGAGTGCAGGAAGGAGGAGAGGAATGCCAAAAGAAAGAATTACGCCCCATTCACACATCTGTGTCAGTTTTTACTGTCAGGAAATCCTGATCAGGAGACCTCAAATGTCATCAGGAAAGTATCAGGATTTCCTGACAGTAATCCGTTTTTACCATCAGGAAACCATCAGGAAAAACCTTCAGGATTTCCTGATGAGATGGTCTAGTATGCCAACATAAATCACAGGTACCCACACAGCCCCTAGTGTACCTGGATGGCCACAGGCTGCAGAACTACAACTCCCATCATGGCCTGTCAGCAGAGCCATGATGGGAGTTGTACTTCTGCAACCTGGATGGCCACAGGCTGCAGCGGAGCGAGCGGGCGGGCGAGCTGCACCGCACTCTGGCCGGCCAGCCCTGTCGTACCGGGCACAGTGTGCGGTGCGGGTGGTCGGCCCCGTGGTGAGGTCCTGGCTCTCTACCATTCCGGAATCACGGGCACTTTCCTGATATACATCAGGAAAATGCCCGTGATTCCAGCGCTCCCATAGACTTCTATGGGGGCGTCTGTGCCGGATTTCTGGACGAAAATAGGGCAGGATCTAAAAAATCCGGTCCTATTTTCCGGAACGGACACCCTTCCGGAAAAATCCGGAAGGGTGTCCGTGTCTAATGTTAGCCTATGAGTCCGGAAATCCGTCCGGATTTCCTGATAGGAAATCCGGACAGATTTTCCGGACGTGTGAAGGGGGCCTTAGGATGGAAGGGGGCCAACCATATTCGCTCAATGTCCACCCATTTTTTGTAAGCGTGGTACTTTGCCCAAGCTACCATTTGTCGCAAGTGAGTTGCCCAATAATAATATTGGATGTTCGGGACAGCCCGAACTGCTCATCTTACTGCTCATCATGACTGACCTGGGGATACGATGTCTCCCAGAATTCCATATGAACTTAAACATAGCGCTCTGTATTGCTTTAAGTTCATCTAAGGGCACCCTCACCGGCAAGGTTTCAAAACAGTAGAGGAGCTTCGGAAGGATAGTCATTTTAACTGAAGCAATCCGGCCCAGGAGGGAGATGTAATGGGAAGACCATTTGGACATCAGGGACTTAAGGTCCCGAAACAGATGGGGGTAATTGGCTGCATATAAGGTGGCATACGTAGGGGTGAGACGAATACTTAGATATTTAATGGACGTTGTCGTCCATCTATATGGGAAATTAGATTTCAATTGAGTCACTAAGGAGCCAGGAAGGTTTAGGGACATTGCCTCAGATTTAGACGAATTAACCTTGTATCCCGATTAATATATATTCTTAGTCCGTGAATGCAGGAGAGAAAATGATCAGAGTGACTGCAAACAGTGTTGCTAGATAAATGAAATGGAACCCTGGAAGTTCTTGAAACTTTGTTAGGGTACGTTCACACATACTGGATCTGCAGCGGATCTTCTGCTAAGGATCCACAGCAGATTTCATCTAAATAACTGAACATAGCATCAAATCTGCTGCGGATCCTGTACGTGTGAATGCACCCATAAAGTGATACTTTCGCCGTTCTTACGCTATGGGGGGGGTGTACCACCCTGTGTCACCTTTTTCTCGGAAGGATTTACTAAGATTCTTATGCCTCTTAGTGAATCCAGCCAGCTGGGCACCCAAAACTGCACCAGGCGCACCATATCTACACCTGCTTTTTTTTTTTTTTTTTTTTTTTTTATAATGGAGGTCAATGGAAAAATGGATCAAAACAGATGCACACAAATGCATCCATTTTCCATTAGTTTTTTGCATAAATCAGTGAAAAATAAAAACAGATTGCAAAAACGCAGTGAGAACATATCCATACACAGATAGTATTGACAGAAAATTAACCAAATGTTTATTACCTTACATGTGCCGTTTTTCTAAATATTTTGTGTGTGTTCCTAGTTAGAGATGATCAAACCCAAGCGTAAGGCATTTTATTACGAGTGGCTAAAGTCATGGAAAACATGGATAGAGCCTATGGGTACGTGCACACTATGGAATTGCGACGTAAAATCAGTCACGGATTCCGCAGCTGCGCCCGTATCCGCTTGTGTCATAGACTACATTGCATGCACGGGCAGATTCCGCCTTCCGCCAAAAGAACTAACATATCAATTCTTTCAGCGGACAGCAAAATCCGCCCAAGCATAGAATGACACGGGGGGCGATTCCGTAGCGTGCACGCACCCTAAGGCCCAGTTCACACTGAGCAAAAGCGGTGGAATCCTGCCATGCTCAGTGTCCTGCAGTATCTCTATAGTAGCGCCCCCCTCCGCTGCCGCTGATCTCCGCTCAAAGAATAAACATGTCACTTCTTTGAGCGGAGAGGTGAGGACAGGGGAGAGGGGAGGACAAGCGGAATCCTGACGTTTTTGCTTAGTAAGAACTGGGCCTAAGGCAGTACCCATGTTTTCTAAGCAGCCTTAGGGTCCTATTAGATTAAGCTATTTTTAATGATTAACGATAAATGATCACAAACCTGAAACTGTTCACCATATTACAACGATCATCGTTAGTTACGTCGTGACGTCTCAAGGCCACTCAGCGGCCATTCAGCGGTTGTAGCAGGGTCCCGCCTCGGCCGCTGAATGGCTAAGCTGCCTTGAGACGTCCCGTCTGAAGCTGCAGCTCAGACCAGACAGCGGGACGGGAGAACGGGGCGCCGCGATCTGGGACCCGGCGCTGGAATCGGGGAGGTACCCCTAGTCCAGAGTACCCCTTTAATAAACCCCTCAAAAGACCCAAGTTTGAAAAATTAGGGCTAGGTTAGTGAGCTGATGGCTCCAACATGTGTTTTACAGAATGTTAGTATTAGCTCATAAAATGAAAAATTACTATTTTTCCAATATTATTTAGTTAGGGATTACATTCTCTGCCTTACAAAAAGAATAAGCACCCAATAATCTGTTACACAATCTCTCGAGTATGGTAGTATCCATATCCATTCTGTATGTTGTTTGAGCATAGGGCTCAGAAAAGGACTGCCATTTTTTTTAACCATTTTTAGACATATGCATTTGCATAGGCCCCATTGTTCCAGTATAGCAGAAAACCCCCAAGAAATTACACCACTTTGGAACCGACATCCGTCACACAATTTGTCTATGGGTGTAGTGAGTATTTGGACCCCACAGGTCTTTGAGGAAAGTTTTTAGCATTGGTCAAGAAAATTTAAAGGGAACCATTCACCCCGTGGCCCCCGTTAGAAACAGACATACAGTAACATAAAGGTCAATATACTTACCACATCGCTCCCGGTCCCGTCCCGGATCCCGTTGTTGACACGGAGAAATCGCCGATTCTTCTTCTCGCGCCCATTATGGTAATGAGCGCCGCCGGCCCGAAGTCCAGCCTTCTCCCCGCCTCCGACACTTGATTGACGCCGGATCTTCTTCCTCCTCGTCTTCTATCTTCTCGCCGGATCCCGCGCAGGCGCCGTGACAGTCGTTTTCGGCGCATGCGCAGTTCACAATTGAAGCCGCTCCGCAGCTTCACTGTTTACTGCGCGTGCGCCGATTGGCTCGAACACGTATCCTGTTTACCGCGCAGGCGCAGAAGAGGTGACGAGACCATCGCAACGGCGCCTGCGCGGGAATTCGGCAGAAGACTGAAGACTGAAGACGTCAATCAAGTTCCAGGAGGCGTGGATGGGCGGCGACGAGAAGAGGACCTCATGAATAAGTTGGACTCGTCCGTCGTTTCCTATGGACGTTGGACTCATCTCAGCTCATTACCATAATGGGCGGGAGAAGAAGAATCGGCGATTTCTCCGTGTCAACAACGGGATCCGGGACGGGACCGGGAGCGATGTGGTAAGTATATTGACCTTTATGTTACTGTATGTCTGTTTCTAACGGGGGCCACGGGGTGAATGGTTCCCTTTAAATATACAATACTTTCAGTTAAAATTAGTTTTTAATCTCCCTCCTTTGGAATCTCATTTACATAGTAACAAAAAAGCTTGCGTCTTAACACGGAAAAGACTACGGAGATAAAAGTTACAACCAGAATCCTTATGGCAACTCTTACCTAGCCAAGGGCTTATTTACATCCATATTTCACTCTGATAGGTTCGTTCAAATTTTTCTGTCAATAGGGATCATGGACTAGGTAGCTATGTTATGTTAAAGTGACTCTGTACCCACAATCTGACCCCCCCAAACCGCTTGTACCTTTGGATAGCTGCTTTTAATCCAAGATCTGTCTTGGGATCCATTCGGCAGGTGATGCAGGTATTTTCCTAAAAAGCAACTTTTAGGGGGGCGTGGCTTGCCTATGGCGGAGTGAGCAGCACGGCGGCTGAGCTCCTGGGCCCCGATTTCACTTCCACCCTCCACTTCCACCCTCCCTGACCGCAGCTAACGGGTACTAAAGCCGACTAAACATACCATGGGGAAGACAGGCAAGAACAGGGGGCCCCCCGAGACTGATCCCCCCGGGATTCAGCAGTTTTTCGCTGCTACGCAGCAAGGAACCAGCACCCGGAGAGAATACAAGATGGCGCCGAGAGCGACACGCGCTACCTCTCCTCACACCACAGCTAGCCAGCGCTCCATCTCTCCTGCACTGAGTAAGGACGCTGACAGCAGGGAAACATTACCAGAGTCAGAAGATGAAGACTGGAGCCTGAGAGATTTGGGCAAGTACATTAAGTCGTTACCGACTAAGCAAGACTTTGAGCATTGTGTGCATAGAATTGAGGAGACTTATAAAAAGAGTTACGCACTCTGAAAAAAGATATTGGCATACGCTTTGACGACATTGACAAGATCCATGAGGGATTTCACTCGCATTTGGCAGCTCAGCGCACAGTGATCCAATACCATTCTATGAAAATAGAGGAACTGTTGGTACGTCAGGAGGATGCGGAAAACCGCAACCGGAGAAATAATGTTAGGCGGAATCAGGCGGAATCAGTATCCGACCTGGAGGCCGCAGCACAAACTATTTTTGCGCAACTATTGCCGCCTGACCATCCAGGCCCAGTGGAGCTGGACAGGATTCATAGGGCCTTAGGGCCTAAACCGCCACAAAATGGCAGACCACGCGACATCATATGCCGGGTGCACGTCTTTAAAGTTAAAGATGCTATCATGGCGGCAGCAAGAGAGAAAGGGGAAATAGACTATGATGGCTCATCCGTTATGCTGCTGCAAGATCTCTCTAGCCGCACTTTACAATTATGCCGTGCTCTAAAGCCTTTGCTGGAGTTGGTCCCCACTAACGGGATCTCCTATCGCTGGGGTTTCCCCTTTCACCTGCGAGCACATAAGGATGGAGTTACTGGGATCTTTCGCCAGCTGGGCGACCTCCCTAAGTTCTTGGGGACTTTTGAGCTCCCTACAGTTCGTCTCCCGGACTGGCCGACACCCCCATTGCTGCTGGATCCTAGTTCCGACGAGGCGCAGGAGTGGTCTCCAGTAGCAACCAGGAAGAGACCGAAGAGAGGGATGGAAACCCTAGCTGATTCCGGTGACACTTTAGGAACTCTGAGATTGTCTCCAGTGCCCTCTAGGTTGGCACTAGTTTGTGCCGACTGACTGTTGGACATGCCATGTTGGATATCGGGCCATTTCCTGGTCCTGTAGATTTTTCTTGCCTTGGTCACACTTGTTTCTTTTGTCCTTTACTTATGTAGCCCACTGCGGTTTTTTCCCTTTTTCCTTTTTATTTTTTATCAGTGGCCTTATTCTTTTGCTTCTCTTCCAGTCATTTCCTAAGTACCCGTTCAATTGTAATGTTATGGTATTATATATATGGTGTTTTAGGTTGGGGGTGGGGGGGAGGGCCTGGGGGAGTTTTGTTGGTTTTCTTTCCGTTTTGGTTTCCACAAACCCAAGGGCTTACTCGTCACTCTGACGAGTGTGGTGCTGAGCGCAGTGCTCTTCACCGTACAAAATTTAGCCACGTGACACTGTATGTTTGTTGGTTCTATGTGTCTTCCATATGTTTCACCTACTTGTTCCTTTTTTGTTGTTTTGGGCCTGTTTGTCTCTTCCTCATGTTCCTTCCTTCCCTCTTACCTCTCCTTCTCCCAGCTTCCCTTTCCTCTACTTCACTCTGTTTCTTTTTCCTTTCCCTCTTGTCTTTCTTTGGAGCACTACTCCCCTTTGGGCTTCTACTTCTCTTCCCTTTCTGAGTGATGGAGACGTTTAAGTTTTGTACTTTTAACGTGAAAGGCCTAAATGTCCCTGAACGTAGACGCCAAATTGCGTACTCACTTCATAAGCAGCGGGTGTCTGTAGCTTTTTTCCAGGAGACGCATTTCAAAACGGAACATGTTCCCAGCTGTGCCTTGTTTTTCTATCCGACATGGTACCATAGTTCTAATCCACTGGGGAAGTCTAAGGGTGTCTCTGTAGCATTTCATAAATATTTCAACCCCACTGTTCTTTCTTCTCTTATAGATACTGATGGTAGATTTCTATTCCTTCGAATCTCCTAACAGGACCACCAATATGTGTTGGCTAATGTGTACTTCCCCAATCAGGGCCAAGACTCGTTTGCCCGAATGGTCCTGGGTAAGCTGGAAAGGTTTGCTGAATCCCTCCCCATCATCCTAGGGGGTGACCTTAACTGCATCTTAGATCCATGTCTGGACTCCTCCTCTGGTAAGTCCGCTCTTTCCCGTTTGGCAACACGCAAGGTTCAGGTCCTATTACAACGTCTCCACCTAGTGGATTTATGGCGCACCTTACATCCGAATGAGAAAGATTATAGCTTCTATTCCCCGGTTCATTCCACCTACAGTAGAATTGATGTCCTTTTAATTTCTCATGGTCTGCTGGATGCCTCCCCTAAGGCCCATGTAGATAAGATCTTATGGTCGGACCATGCCCCGGTCCACAGTTCCCTCTGTTTACTATCTCACTCTAAACGCCCCTTTTCCTGGCGCCTTAATGAAAATTTGCTGGAGGATGTGGCGTGCATGGCAGACCTTCGGAAAGCTATTGTCACCTTTAAGGAGGCCCATGATACGGACGCAACTGCTGCCCCTATGAAATGGGAGGCCTTAAAGGCGGTCTTGAGGGGAGTCCTCATTGCCCATGGCTCGCGGCTAAAGAAGGAGAGGGGTGCCACTGTACGTAAACTGGCAGATCGCATTGCTTCTTTAGAGGTGACCCATAAAAAGTCCTTGGCCCCTGATACTTATGCTGAGTTGTTACTGATCTTAGATCAGCGCTCCGCATGCCTCCGAGCCAAGCTACGGGCCCGGTACTATGAATTCGGAGATAAGAGTGGGCGTCTTGTCCAGAGCCCTGCATCCCAGAGTACATAATACCTTTATTCCTTCAATTGCACGTCCCCAGGGAGGCAAGGCGTATGCTACTAAAGATATCCTGGTACAGTTTCGCGACTTTTACGCGTCCCTGTACTCGCTGAAAGGTCGCTTGGCCCACTTGCCACCTGAGGAGGTGCAACGTCGGATTCGGTCTTATATGTCCAGATCTCCTATCCCTCGCTTCCCAGCAGAGATCACAGATGTTCTGGAGGCTGATATTTCCCCTGTTGAACTGGCTTCGGTCATTAAAGAGGCAAAACATGGTAAATGCCCTGGACCGGACGGTTATTCCGCGAGGTTCTATAAACTTCTTGAGGGTGAACTTTCTCCCGTGCTTCTCTCTGCTTTTAATGAGGTATGGCAAGGTGGGTCCTTTCCCTCTTCGGCACTTCTGGCTCACATATCTGTGATCCCCAAACCTGGGAAATCTTCGGAGTTATGTGGCAATTATAGGCCAATATCCTTAATCAATCTAGATATCAAGTTCTACTCAAAGATTTTGGCGTCTAGATTGAGTCCTCACCTGTACCACATCATAGATAAAGACCAAGTTGGTTTCATGAAGCAGAGAGAAGCAAGGGACAATACTATCAGGACACTGACTCTTATGGAACGGGCCAGGGTGGCGGGGGCCCCCCTGTGCATCCTGTCACTTGACACAGAAAAAGCGTTTGACAGGGTGAATTGGGGGTTCTTAGAGGCTGCTCTAGAACATATTGGTCTGGGACAAGCAATGCGAGGAGGCATTATGGCTTTGTATAGGGGCCCCTCGGCCCAGGTTAGGGTTAATGGAATACTTTCTGACCCCTTCCCGATCTCGAATGGGACACGGCAGGGATGTCCCCTTTCTCCCCTGTTGTATATCATAGTTATGGAATTTCTGGCTGAAGCTATTAGGAACAATGACTCTATCAAAGGCCCCGTGGTGGGTCCCAGAAAATTGCTATGTACACGGACGATGTTCTCCTATATATTTTTCAGCCACTGACTAGTCTCCCAAACATCATGGATGAAATTCATCGCTATGGAGAAGTCAGCAACTTTAAAATTAACACACGCAAAGTCTGAGATTATCAATGTTTCCTTGTCTAGCCCTGCCGTGTCCCACTTGAGATCAAATTTCCCTTTTAAATGGCAGCTCTCCTCCCTCAAGTACTTAGGGGTACACCTAACCCCAGACATAGGCTCTCTATATGCGATGAACTTTGCCCCGTTACTAAAAACTCTGGAAAGGGACCTGGAGGAGTGGCGGCGCCTTAACCTCTCTTGGTTTGGCCGCCTGGCAGCAGTCAAAATGGATGTTTTGCCCAGGGTCCTTTATTTCTTTCAGACCTTACCGATGGTGCCTATAGGCCCATTCCTACGAAAGCTGAAATCGCTGTTAAACAAATTTATCTGGGGTGCTAAAAGAGCCCGCCTACCCTATAGATTGCTTGCCAGGCCCAAATTGAGAGGAGGCACAGGTCTGCCTGACTTTAGAGTTTATCATCAAGCTGTGCTGGGTTCATGCATACTTGATCTGATCCACTCTAAAGCCTCTAAACAATGGGTATCTTTGCTTGAGGACTTGTCTGTACGCCCCCCTCTTGCTCTTCTCTGGAAGGAGCCCAGGACTAGACCTGCTCTAGGCAACCTCCCGGCTCTTATTAGGGTCCTGTTGTCCTTTGGCGATAATGTGGTTAAGACACCTAAGTTGTGGTTTAGACCGGGCCCCCTGACCCCCTTGCTGGAGTACAGTGCCCTTCCTCCTGACTTAAGAGACCAGATTTCGTCGTCTGGGCGAAAAGGCTTTAGATTTACAGTTTCGCCACCTGTGCACCAGCAGGGGGGTGCGCCCCTTTGCTGAGCTGGTTGAGGCGGCTGTTCTGCAACCCAGGGAATGTTTGGCTTATGATCAGTTAAGGGAACTGTTTCTCACCATTAAAGATAGTTGGGGTGTCATGGGTGAATTGACCAGTTTTGAGAAATTGTGTGCTGGAACTGCTCATCCAGGGCACGCAGTATCTCTACTGTATGCTCTGCTTCTGGATGTCAAAGATGGTATTTACACGCCTGCGTATGTTGCCAAATGGGAAAGAGGACTTAGGAAGCAGCTCACAGAAGGTGAATGGAACTCGATTTTTAGTCTGGTTCACAAGTCATCCCTTTCCAGTTATGCCCAGGAAAAGAATTTTCAGATTCTGTCTCACTGGTATTATTACCCTGAAAGACTTCATAGACTGTTTCCCTCTGTGGCTCCTGAGTGTTGGCGGTGTGGTGTCGGAGAGGGAAGCCTCGAACATGTTTGGTGGTCCTGCCCGGAGATTTCCAATTTCTGGACCTCAGTCTTTGCCCTATACAATAAGGTAAGCGCTGATACCGTTTCCCCCTCTATGGGATTGGCTCTGTTATCCTCCCCAGTGGACTCCATAAAGTCCTTCCGGAAGGGCCTTGTCCGCCACTTCCTGCATGCTGCCAGACAGGCGATTCCACGTAAGTGGAAATCAACTGTTCCCCCTACCTCTGGGGATTTCTTAGACTGTCTCCTGGATATTAAGCGTATGGAGGATCTTTCAGCCCATTCTGAACGTGATAAAACCCTTTTTACTAAGACATGGTTCTGTTGGGACGTGTTCAGTGATTCAGGTGACGTTGTAACCTGGATCTCGCATTGGCGTTAGCCTTCTCTCAGAAACGGTCTCTCCACTTTATCTGTTGCTTGGTAGTGCTCCCTCTTTCTTTTCATCCCCTTTTTCTTTTCTCTGTTCTTCCCTTCCCCTATTCCTACTGTTTGTCCTCTCCCCCCCTCCCCCCCCTTCCCTTTCCCCTCTTTACCTCATGTTCCTAGTTCGATGTGGCCCAACTTTATGTTAAATTCTGTTAACTACTGCCTCTTGTTATAAAGGCTGCTTAATCTACTGTGATATTGTGGAGCATACAGAGTGGTTCTGTGTTGCTTACTCAGGTCTCCTATTTCTTTAAAGTGATTATTGTCATCTTCGTGATATGGTGTGACATGCTTTTCTGGCTATCCTGATGATGTTCTATCTGTTTGACCTTTTATGATGCTGGTCTTTCAATAAAACTAGATTTACCAAAAAAAAAAAAGCAACTTTTAAACTGGCAGCCCTGTGCCAAACGGCCGTGGCCTAGATCGTGTGTGCATTAGGCTGGCACACCCTCTCTGTCCCTCCTCATCATTGGGAATGCTCCAAGTTTGCTGCTGCAAGTTTAAGGCCCCATTCACACGTCCGTGTCAGTTTTTACGGTCAGGAAATCCTGATCAGGAGACCTCAAATGTCATCAGTAAAGTATCAGGATTTCCTGACAGTAATCAGTTTTTACCTTCAGGAAACCATCAGGAAAAACCTTCAGGATTTCCTGATCAGAAGGAAAAATAGGACATGGTGGAAGATGTATTTCTGCAAACTGGATGGCCACAGCTTGCAGAAGTACAACTCTCATCATGACCTGTCAGCAAAACATGATGGGAGTTGTACTTCTGAAACCTGGATGGCCGCAGGCTGCAGAAGTACATATCCCATCATGGCCAGTCAGCAAAGCATGATGGGAGTTGTATTTCTGAAACCTGGATGGCCGCAGGCTGCAGAAGTACAACTCCTATCATGGAGATAGACAGCAGCTGGACGACGCGAGGATCCATGGGGGGGGGGGGGAAGCGATGTGATTGCAGGACAGAGTGCTGCCGGCTGCTGCTGGGCGAGGGTTCCGGGCCGCTAATCTGAAGTCCGGGGGGAATGCTGGGCGAGGGGGTCCAGGCGGGGGCACTAACCTGAGGTCCGGGGGTGCCGCTGGGTGAGGGGTCCGGGCGCGGCACCAGGAAGCAGGAGCCGGGGGAGCAGACGGGGACGGCAGCAGCAGGTGAACACAGCGCGGCACCAGGAAGCAGGGAGGTGAGTTATGCGGGTGGTGGGGGGTGCGCAGGTAATCCGGAATCGCGGGCACTTTCCTGATGTACATCAGGAAAGTGCCCGTGATTCCGGCGCTCCCATAGACATCTATGGGGCGCGTCCGGACCGGAATTCTGGACAAAAATAGGACATGTCAGTGTCAGTGTCAGGGTGTCAGTGACCAATTAAAGTCTATGGGTCCGGAAATCCATTATCAAATGGATCAGGAAATCCGGACGGTTTTTCCGGACGTGTGAAGGGGGCCTTAAAGTTGTTTTTTAGGACAATAACTGCATCACCTGCCGAACGGACCCCAGGACAGATCTTGGATTAAAAGCCACTATCCGAAGGTATAAGCGGTTTGGGAGGGACAGTTTGTGGGTACAGAGTCACTTTAACGCTATGTTCCAACAGCGGTTCCAACCACGTCAACCCAGTATCATACACACATTACAAGGAAAGCTCATTTATCCAAATGGTCATTCATTCTGTAATGGTTATACCAGTTGAAAGCCAGCAGTAAAAGAAGCCTAAATGTGTAGATAACTACCAACTACCTTTTGCTTTTATGGGGGGAAAAAAAGCACCTTTTAGTGCAAGTAAAAAAAATGTTAAAAAGAGACATCGCCCATGAAGGATTTTCAGTGAATTCCCTGGAAACACAGATACAGAACCATAGCATATTTATAATACTTGTCCCACGTGCCATTATATCCCTAACTTACTTTATAGTGCGTTGCATTCTTAAGCCAAAAGTGACAAGTCCAGAAGAACCTGCAAAAGTGAATGGAAGTGTGAATTTAAGTTTTCATTACATCTGTACATCAGTTAAAAAGAATACATCATCAGGAAAAGTACATCATTTTTCTACATTTGAAAAGTTTGTAAAACGTATTTGACCAGCTGTGGGCTCAAAATGGAATTACAACTCATTACCTAATATGTATCAGGCACTGAAGACTGCATTTCTTGGGGTCCTGGTGACAGGTCCACCAGGACCTCTAGACAATACAGTCTTTACTGCCTGATGAATATTAGATTATGACTAGAAAGTAATTTACACCCCTGCACTGTTCTCTCACATGGATCTAATCACTTCCTGGCTTTCTCTTTGAACTTTGACCCTGCTATTGCCATGCAGCTTTGCACACATTCTCCCAAAGGGCTCAGTGGAGACCAACTGCCAGTAGTCCCTGGAGATTGTAGTTGACATGAGCATGCCTGGCAGTAAGTCCATATCTCTCAAACAGTAGTTTCAAGCATGCTTGTACACTAAAATCTTAAAAGGGTACTCTGAACAAACTTAACATACCAGGGAGGGCAGGCGGTGGCGGGAACAAAGTAATCAAGTTGTACTTCCCTGTCCTGATGCCTGTGCAATGCCACTGTTCACACCCACTGCTTTTCTGTAATCCAAATAAGAATAAATCCCTGAATCAACAACCTTGGCAGGAGTGTGTGAATTCAACATGCTTAGTGATGATGCAGTTCTAACGCCCTGGTACATAATGGTACATACCTGCAACTTGTTGCAATAATACATCATGATGAAGGTATGCAGGGGGTACATGCACTGCCCCATCACTTGCATGTCATGGGTGTCATGGTAGTATGGTACAACAATAAGTCCAATTCATACAGACCTCTACATCTGAGTAGTTTTACAGTGAGGAGACTTTCTTAAAGGGATAGTTAAGCGAAAAAAATATTCTTTCAAATCAACTGGTGCCAGAGACTGGTAATTTAGTACTATAAAAAAAAATCCCAAGTCTTCCAGTACTTATCAGATGCTGTATGTACTGCAGGTAGTGATATTCGTTTCAGTCTGGAGAGCAGGAGAGGTTTTCTATGGGAATTCGCTACTGATTTGGACAATTCCTGAGATGGACAGAGGTGGCAGCAGAGAGCACTATGTCAGACTGGAAAGAATATACCACTTCCCACAGGACATCCAGCAGCTGATAAGTACTGGAAGACTTGAGATTTCTTAATAGAAGTAAATTACAAACCTCTGGCACTAGTTGATTTAAAAGACTTTTTTTTTCCTGAACTACCCATTTAAGCCTTCACAGCAAGGTGATAACGGTGGGTTCATTTCTGAGCATTTTTTTCTTTGTGTCCCACAAATGTCCCAAAATTTGACCAAACAGTCAACTGCAGACTACATTAGGTCCACTGAACTAAAAGAACCTAGCACTGGTATGCCACATACCAGAATATGTCTGCACACTTTTTTGCTGGTATGCCAATATATACCCCAAAATAAACAGTTATAAGCAAATCCTTAGAGCCATTAACATGGAAACATGTATTAGGCTGCATGTTTATTTCTTTATTCTTAAAAGGGAACTGTATGTAGGACTGAAAACTTCATATTTGGCATTAGAGGTGAGGGCCCATTGACATTACGGCATCAGCACCGAAATTCCAGGCGAAAAGTCTGAGCAGAACCTCTGCGCTGAATCCTGTCTGCTATCTGTTTGAATGGGAGGGATCGCACGCCTCTTTGCTTAAAGAATTGTGAACGGGCCCTAATTCCCCAACATCTCTGGTCCATGCATGATGCAGTGAAAAGAGAAAGCCTGCAACTATGTGCAACCGTCCACATTACTATGTCCCATTCATTTGAAAAAGTGATCCACAATCCCACAGAGATTAAAGGGGTTAACCAGCGTGGGGGCTATTTTTAGATCTGGCCGGGGAGGAGGTGGCTGAAAGAAAAGACGTCCACTCACCTCCCCGGTTCCAGCGGCGGGTCCCGCGTTGCGGCGCTCCGGTGCCCGGCCGCTTCCAGGGGGCCTGAGACGTGATGTCCCAGGTCCGCTCAGCCACTTAGTGAAGGAGGTGGGATCCCCGTAATTTCTTTCAGCCACCTCCTCCCCGGCCAGATCTAAAAATAGCCCCCACGCTGGATAACCCCTTTAATGGATGTGTGAATCTCTGTACATATCTTGCACCATTATGTTTTCTTATTTTTCTTTTTTTTTTGTAATGGAAATAAAATTTGTGCATGACATTTTTTGCTCCATTGCAAAAACAGAAAGCAAACTAAATAGACATAAAAAGATAAACTGATTAAAATAAAAATACTATTGAAGAAGAATTCAAACAAATCAGTTTATTTCTGTTTCTCTTATTGCAGAACAGATTAAGCCCCTATTTCACAGGGCAATGTGAACCTGTCAGGTCAGCGTTCGCTTGCTTCCTGGGTAGAACCAGAGGGGGGGGGGGGCTGCCCTGGTGATCTTCAGATCGTCCGGCCAGCCCATAGGAGAAAGCGTCCAGTTCAAAGACAACGATCGGCCGACATTGTGCATGTTGGCTGATCATTGTCTTCTATTATGGTGCGTTTACACAGACAGATTTACCTGACAGATTTTTTTAAACCAAAACCAGTACTAGACTATAAACAGGGAACAAGTCATAAAAGAAAGACTGAGATTTCTTCTCTTCTCAAATCCATTCCTGGCTTTGGCTTCTAAAATCTGTCAGATAAACCTCTTTGTGTAAACGCACCAATACACAAAGCGATTATCGGCCGAATAAGACTGATAATCGCTAAGTGTAATACGGGCTTTAGAAAAGTGGATAACAGAAATGTGAACCCCCTTCTTAAAGGGGCTGTCTGGGCCTAAACCTAGGGTTATTCACCTCTTCCAGCTCTCTGTCATACCAATGCTCACGGTCCTCTGCTTCTTCTAGGTTCCGTGTTGGCCCAACTGCACAGGGCCTGTCCACTCAGCCAATCTGTGAGGAAGGACACTGTGGCAGAGCAAGTAGGTCTTGTGGGGACAGGATGACACTATGAGTATGTTCAGACTGAGGAATCCGCATGGAGAAGTTTGCGGATTCCGTCACTTGTCCCCGCTCACGGCTGCATGCATCGCCTCCTGGGCCATAGACTCCATTCTATGCATAGGCGGATTCCGCCATTGGTCCAAAGAACAAACAGATTCATTCTGTAAATGGACGGCGGAATCTGCCTGTGCATAGAATGGAATCTATGGCACGGGCGGAGATGCGTGCGGCTGTGAGCAGTGGCGAGCTGCGGGATCCTCGGTTTGAACATAACCAAGGCCCAGAAGAAGCAGAGACAATTAGATGATTGGAAGCATTGGTGCGGCACCTGTGGGGGAGTAAATGCAGGTACAATAAGTTGATAATTTTTACACCACGCCCAACCCTGGAATAAATGTTAGTTTTGCCTAGACGACTCCTTTAACAAAGGGACTGCTATAACGGCCTGTGCATCTCTCTATAATCAGAATCTCTAATGTTCAGCGAGAACCTGTCAAGCTGTTCGGGTACGCTCTACAAACCCTCTGCATTTGATTTCCTGCAGTTGCAGAAGTTGGACGCCTATGGCTGTACCCAAGTTTTCCTGTACTCCCTAGGGTGGCATCTAACCTCTTTAGCCATGGGGAACCAAAGGCAGAGTGTTCGGGTAACATTGCTGAACCTGAACAGCTTGATAGTAAACAGGTGAACGATTTCAGGTCTTTCGCAATAGCGGTCGTTTGGATTGTTTATCGTTAACGATTATGCGAATGATAATAGTCCCATGGAATAGGACAGAAGTAGAAAAAACAGAGACACTGAGGGTATGTTCACACTTATGAATTAGGGCAGATCACCCGCCGCTGGCATCTCCGCTCGTGCCATAGACTCCATTCTATAGTCGGGCGGATCCCACTGTAACAATTCACATGTCACTTCGATGGACGGCAGAATTTGCCCTACCACAGAATGGAGTCTATGACACAGTGGGGATTCCTCAGTGTGAACATACCCTTACCCTCAGTCTGTATGTGGTATTGCTGCTCAGTTTCATTGAAGTGAATGGAGAGTTGCCAAACAACACACAGGTCATGGTGCTAGTTCTTTTGTTTTTAACCCCTTAACGACATCGGGCGTAAACTTACGCCCTCGCGCCCTGGTACTTGGCGCATCAGGGCGTAAATTTACGCCCGATGTTTCCCCGATCGCTGCGTGTTCGCACACAGCGATCGGGGAAGATGGCCTGCTATAAATCATAGCAGGCCATCTTAGCTTCACGGCACGGGGGGTGGTTAACACCCCCCGTGCTTACGATCGCCGCTATAGGCTGATCAATTCAGATCAGCCAATAGCGGCGATCGGAACCTTTCCGGGTCATCGGTGACCCGATGACCCGGAAAAAAATGGCGGTCGGTGCTGTCCGAGGACGGCACCGACCGCCATTACTGTAAAAAGTAATGGTGGTCACCGTGCCACCGGCCCGATCGCCGTGAACGGCTGTCCGGTACCAGCCGGCCGTTCACGGCGATCGGGCCGGTGGCACGGCGATCAGAGTCCCACAAAATAGTAAATACCTGCCCTAGACCCCTCTGCTAGGTAGCCGAGGGGTCCAGAGCAGGTATTTGTACATTACTCACCTGTCCCGGGCTCCTGATCGGCGTCTTCCGGGTTCGCGGCGTCCTCGTTCGGGTCTTCGACTTCCTCCGTGACGTCACGTTCGGCTTCTCTCGGCTATTTTCGGCTCCAGCGTCGGCTTTTTCCGTATTTTGCGCTCTGCTGCCCTCTAGCGGCTGATATGTGTAATACACTTATCAGCAGCTACAGGGATGTTCAGAATGTAGAAAAAGTTTTTTTGTTTTTTTTTTTTTTCAAATTTTTTTTTTTCTATTTTCCGCACCCTATCGCCGCTGAGTGTTGATCAGCATCGCACGAAAGTGCGCTGCTAATCAGCAACTCCTCCTTTTTGGCGTAGGGTGTTTTTTTTTCTATATTCTACTGCCACGGTCTGCTTATAAGTGCGGCATTTATCAGCAACTCCTTTGTTGGCGTAGGTTTTTTTTTTTATACTTACTGTAAAAAAACACATAAAAAACACTACATTACACCACACTACATTGAATAAAGTTTGACACTACACCACTACATACCCCATATACCAATCCCCGTATAAAGATGGCCCCCAGGGTGTTTTCGGCGTCAGAGGGATACGTTATTGCCTCCGACACCGAAACAGCCAGTGAGGATGAATGGGAGGGATCCTTCTTTCCACCATTCATCCTCATCATCCAGTGACATGTCTGGGGGGGTAGCGTAGCGTACGCTGCCCCCCAGACACGTCTTTTCTGCCAGTACCGTCCCAATAAGAGATCACGGTATGGAGTGAAATTCTACACACTCTGTGAGAGTACCTAAGGGTACACTTACAGATTTAGGGTACGTGCACACTGCGGAATGGCGAAGGATAACCCTTTGTGCATTCCGCAGCTGGCACCCGCCGGCGGACTGATGCGGGCGCGCGTCTCCACCCGTATCATAGACTCCCATGTTATGCATGGGCGGATTCCATCGTCCGTCCAAAGAATGAACACGTTGGACGGAGAGCGGAATCCGCCCGTGCATAGAATGGAGTCTATGACACGTGTGGAGACGTGCGCCTGCATCAGTCCGCCGGCGGGTGCCAACTGCGGAATGCACGAAGGGTTATCTGTCGCGATTCCGCAGTGTGCACGTACCCTTAAAGTGTATGTAGGAAGGGACACCCGAATGCAGCCCCCAGATGCCCCCTCCCCCCCCCCCATCCTCGGAACAAGTGGGAAGATCGTCCGGGAACTGATCTTCCCACTGCTGGATAAAGGTTACCACCTGTACGGGGATAACTTTTATACCAGCGCCCCCTCTTCTGGTCCCTCGCTGCCCTGTAGCTTGCGGCACGATCCGAAAATATCAGAAGTAGTAATAGAACCCTAATATTTAGCAGCCATGGAGCGGACCCAGCGCTTCTGGATATGAAGGACCCCGTATCTCACCAGGACAACATTTTCCAGGTGACGTCCCCCACACTGGAGAAAGGGAGACCCCAGAAGAAGTGCAAAGTGTGGCGTAACAAGGGGATCAGGAAGGACAAAATTTTCCAGTGTGACACCTGTCCTGATCCCCCCGGCCTCTGCATACTGGATCGCTCCAAGGCGCACCACACGTCACTGGGGTTCTACATTATCTAAATTCTGTCCCTTATTCCTATTTCAGGGGTCACGTTGATCCAGGGATTATTCTGATCGCCATTATGGAGTCGGGAAGGAATTTTTCCCAGTGATGAGGCTACTGTCGTCTGCCTCACGAGGGGTTTTTGCCTTCCTCTGGATCAACACAGGTTGAGTTTGATGGACTCCTGTCATTTTCAACCTTATAAACCAATAATTGGCCTAATACCCCCAAATAAATTAGAATTGTCCCTTTTCCCCAGCTAAGTAGGTATGGCCACCATTCCCATTAGAGGAGGCCATGATGCAATTACAAAGCCTCTGTGCGGCCAGGACAGTAGAAACCCCCCACATGTGACCCCATTCTGGAAACTACACCCCATAAGGAATCTAACAAGGGGGGCAGAGGGGATATGGCTCCCTGGTGACGGACACATTTGGGACGTGAAAATGAAACAAATTGTATTTTTTATTTTCATGTTCTACGTAAGTGCCCGTCACCAGTGGGGTCCATATCCTCACTGCACCCCTTGTTAGATTCCTTATGGGGTGTAGTTTCCAGAATGGGGTCACTTGTCGGGGGTTTCTACTGTCCTGGCAGCACAGGAGCTTTGTAATTGCGACATGGCCTCCATCCTCCATTTCATCCTCTAAATGGCGCTCTGTCCCTTTGGTGACTTGCCCTGTGCCCATATGGCACATTATGCCCACATGTGGGGTATTTTCGTACTCAGGGGAAACTACCCTACACGTTTTGTGTTCATTTTCTTTTTTAACCCCTTGTGGAAATGGAAAAAAATCAAGGCTAGACCAACATTTAGTGTAATTTTTGTAAAATTTTTACTCTAAATCATTAATCTTGTCATGATTTTTTCATTTTCACAAGGGGTTAAAAGATAAAAAAAAACATTTAATGTGTAGCGCAATTTCCCCTGAGTACGGAAATACCCCACATTTGTACATAAAGCGCCATTCGGGTGCAGGGTAAGCCTCCAAAGGGAAGGAGCGCCATTTGGTTTTTGAAGGCTGGATTTGAATGGAATGGATTTCGAGGGGCCATGTTCCATTCAAAAGGCCCCTGTGTTGCCAAGACAGTTGAAACCCCCCACAAGTGACCCCATTATGGAAACTGCACCCCTCAGGGAATGTAACAAGGGGTGTAGTGAGCATATAGACCCCACTGGTGACGGGCACAAATGTGGAACAATGTGGCGTAAAAATGAAATATTACATTTTTTACACTATAATGTTGGTTTAGCCTTGAATTTATCATTTTCACAAGGGGTTAAAAGAGGAAAAAAACACACAAAATGTGTAGAGCAATTCCCCCTGAGTCCGTAAATACCCCACATGTGGACATAAAGCGCCATGTGGGCGCGGGGCAAGCCTCCGAAGGGAAGGAGCGCCATTTGGATTTTGGAGGTTGGATTTGGCTAGAATGGATGATGAACGCCATGTCGCATTTACAGAGCCCTCGTGCTGCCAAAACACTGGAAACCCCCCACAAGTGACCCCATTCTGGAAACTGCAGCCCTCAGGGAATCTAACAAGGGGTGCACCGAGGATATGGACCCCTTGATGACGGGCACATTTGTGCCATGAAAGTGAAAAAATGAAATTTTTTACTTTTAAGTCACATTGTTCCACATTTGTGCCCGTCACCAGTGGGGTCCATATGCTCACTGCACCCCTTGTTAGATTCCTTGAGGGGTGTAGTTTCCAGAATGGGGTCACTTGTGGGGGGTTTCCAGTGTCTTGGCAGCACGAGGGCTCTGTAAATGCGACATGGCCCTTGAAATCCTTTTCAGTAAAATTCAGCTTCCAAAAGCCAATTGGCGCTCCTTCCCTTTGGAGGCTCGTCCTGCGCCCCCTTGGCACTTTATGTCCACATGTGGGGTATTTCCGTACTCGGGAGAAACTGCGCTACACATTTTGTGTCTTTTTTTGCCTCTTATCCCTTTAAGAAAATGAAAAATTGAAGGCTAGAACAACATTTTAGTGTAAAAAATAAATTTTTCTTTTTTCACGCCACATTGTTCTGAAAATCTGTGAAGCACCTGTGGGGTCCAGATGCTCACCGCACCCCTTGTTACATTCCTTGAGGGGTGTAGTTTTCTAAATGGTGTCCCTTTAGGGGTGTTTTTTAGGTTTTGGCACCCCAGAGCCTCTGCCAACCTGAAGTGGTACGGTCAAAAATGACCAAATATAACGGAGGCGTTGAAATTCACTAGGCGCTCCTTTATATCTGAGGCTTGTGGTTGCGTCAAATAGCGCAATAGGGCCACATATGGGGTATTTCTATAAACTGCAGAAACGGGGCAATAATTATTGGGGTGCATTTCTCTGGTAATAGGTTTATAATTATGAAAAATATTGGATTACAATAAAATCTCTGCACAGAAAATTAAAATTTTAAAATTCCCTACACACTTAGCTTTTATTTCTGTGACTCCCCTAAAGGGTTAAAACACTTTCTGGATGTGCTTTTGCAGAGTTTGGGGGGTGCAGTTTCTGAAATGGGGTGCTTTGTGGGGCTTTCTAACATACAGGCCCCTCAAATACACTTTAAACCTGAAAAGGTCCCTAAAAATATCTGATTTTGAAATTTTACTGAAAATTTGGAAATTTGCTGTTAATGTTTTAAGCTTCCTATTGTCTAAACAAAATGAAAGATAGTTTAATAAATGCCGCCAACATAAAGTAGACATGTTGCTAATGCTATTTAATATATAATTTATGTGGTATAACCACTTTCTGTATACGCAAAAAAGTTTCAAAGTTGGAAAAATGCATTTTTTCACATTATTTGGGTTTTTTTCATAAAAATTTGTTATGAGTATCGACTCCAATTTACCAGAAATGTGAAGTACAATATGTCACGAGAAAACAATCTCAGAATCAGCCGGATAGGTAAAAGCATCCCGAAGTTATTAATGACTAAAGTGACACTGGTCATATTCATAAAATTTGTCTCTGTCCTTAAAGGGGTTGTCCGGCGATAAAAAATTATTCACAGAATAACACACATAACAAAGTTATACAACTTTGTAATGTATGTTATGTCTGTGAATGGCCCCCTTCCCCGTGTTTCCCCCCACCCACGCTAGACCCGGAAGTGTGGTGCATTATACTCACCGCATCTCTTGTCGTCCACGGTCTCCGATCCTCAGCAGTGACGTCTTCTTCGGGAGGCTGGCGGATCTTCCCGAGTGGCGGCCGCCCTCTGCAGCGTCATCCAATGCTCAGCCAATCGCTGAGCATAACTGTGCTCAGCCAATCGCGGCTGATGACGCGGCCACGTCATCAGCTGCTCAGCTGCGATTGGCTGAGCACAGCTATGCTCAGCCAATCGCGGCTGAGCTTCGGATGACGCTGCAGAGGGCGGCCGCCACTCGGGAAGATCCGCCGGCCTCCCGAAGAAGACGTCACTGCTGAGGATCGGAGACCGTGGTCGGCACGTGACAGGTAATGTATAGCGCACCACACTTCCGGGTACACGGGTGGGGGTGGTGGGACACGGGGAAGGGGGCCATTCACAGACATAACATACATTACAAAGTTGTATAACTTTGTAATGTGTGTTATTCTGTGAATAATTTTTTATCGCCGGACAACCCCTTTAAGGCCATTTCAGGCTCTGTCCTAAAGGGGTTAAGGAGGCAGCCATGTTTTTTATGCCTGATTAACCCCTTTAAAACTGCTACAATGGTGCAGTCAGCTAACGTCCAAGCAACTCATTTGCGGCTGAGCCCTATCTGCTACAGAGCTGAGTACCCGGGCCGGCTAAGGGCATGTGCACACAGGTGATGGAGCGCCACTACGTTTAGGGGAAACGTGACGTCACTTTTTCTGCCCAGTTACTAACTTCCCACTGAAATAAATAAGAGATGGGATAGTATGACTAAACCGCTTCCTGTCAGTGTGAACATGCCCTTAGATGACATGCGTAAAGGAGAGAAGCAACAACAGAGAACCCCGGCCCTGACCTCAGTAACGAGACCGCCGGCTGCCTGCACGACACTCACGGCTTCACGCTCTTCACACCGCGTTCAGCTTTCGCGCGAAAACTCCGCTTCAGCGCTGATTGTCCCGCCCACCCTACGCTGTCATCCGTATCACGTGATACGCACGAAAACACGTTCTGCGCGTCGCGCGAAATCCAACGGCCCGTGCGCTCTACGTGCTGACGGGTGTCTCGTCGTGGCTTGTGACAAGATTATAAAGTCACGTGACACTCCTAAGTCATGGGGCTCGGTCACGTGGTGTGTGTGTGTGTGTGTGTGTGTGTGTGTGTGTGTGTGTGTGTGTGTGTGTGTGTGTGTGTGTGTGTGTGTGTGTGTGTGTGTGTGTGTGTGTGTGTGTGTGTGTGTGTGTGTGTGTGTGTGTGTGTGTGTGTGTGTGTGTGTTGATACTTACATGGGACTGTATGATGGGCACAAGGAAAGAATGTGAGGGCTCAGGAGTGATGATACTTACATGGGACTGCATGTTGGGACACAAGGGGAGAGTGTGAGGGCTCAGGAGTGATGATACTTACATGGGACTGTATGATGGACACAAGATGAGAGTGTGAAGGCTCAGGAGTGATGATACTTACATGGGACTGCATGATGGGACACAAGGGGGGAGTGTGAGGGCTCAGGAGTGATAATACTTACATGGGACTGTATGATGGACACAAGGAAAGAATGTGAGGGCTCAGGAGTGATGATACTTACATGGGACTGCATGTTGGGACACAAGGGGAGAGTGAGGGCTCAGGAGTGATAATACTTACATGGGACTGTATGATGGACACAAGATGAGAGTGTGAAGGCTCAGGAGTGATGATACTTACATGGGACTGCGTGATGGGACACAAGGGGGGAGTGTGAGGGCTCATTAGTGATGATACTTACATGGGACTGTATGACGGGACACAAGGGGAAAGTGAGAGCTCAGGAGTGATGATACTTACATGGGACTGTATGATGGGGGGACATGAGAGTGAGGGCTCAGGAGTGATGATACTTACATGGGACTGTATGATGGGACACATGAGAGTGTGAGGGCTCATTAGTGATGAAACTTACATGGGACTGTATGATGGGACACAAGGGAAGAATGTGAGGGCTCTGGAGTGTTGATACTTACATGGGACTGCATGTTGGGACACATGAGGAGAGTGTGAGGGCTCAGGAGCGATGATACTTACATGGGACTGTATGTTGGGACACAAGGGGAGAGTGTGAGGGCTCAGGAGTGATAATACTTACATGGGACTGTATGATGGGACACAAGGGGAGAGTGAGGGCTCAGGAGTGATGATACTTACATGGGACTGCATGTTGGGACACAAGGGGAGAGTGTGAGGGCTCAGGAGTGATAATACTTACATGGGACTGTATGATGGACACAAGGAAAGAATGTGAGGGCTCAGGAGTGATGATACTTACATGGGACTGCATGTTGGGACACAAGGGGAGAGTGAGGGCTCAGGAGTGATAATACTTACATGGGACTGTATGATGGACACAAGATGAGAGTGTGAAGGCTCAGGAGTGATGATACTTACATGGGACTGCGTGATGGGACACAAGGGGGGAGTGTGAGGGCTCATTAGTGATGATACTTACATGGGACTGTATGACGGGACACAAGGGGAAAGTGAGAGCTCAGGAGTGATGATACTTACATGGGACTGTATGATGGGGGGACATGAGAGTGAGGGCTCAGGAGTGATGATACTTACATGGGACTGTATGATGGGACACATGAGAGTGTGAGGGCTCATTAGTGATGAAACTTACATGGGACTGTATGATGGGACACAAGGGAAGAATGTGAGGGCTCAGGAGTGATGATACTTACATGGGACTGCATGATGGGACACATGAGAGTGTGAGGGCTCAGGAGTGATGATACTTACATGGGACTGCATGTTGGGACACATGAGGAGAGTGTGAGGGCTCAGGAGTGATGATACTTACAGGGGAATGTATGATGGGGGGACATGAGAGTGAGGGCTCAGGAGTGATGATACTAACATGGGACTGTATAATGGGGGGACATGAGAGTGAGGGCTCAGGAGTGATGATACTTACATGGGACTGTATGATGGGACACATGAGAGTGTGAGGGCTCATTAGTGATGAAACTTACATGGGACTGTATGATGGGACACAAGGGAAGAATGTGAGGGCTCAGGAGTGATGATACTTACATGGGACTGCATGTTGGGACACATGAGGAGAGTGTGAGGGCTCAGGAGTGATGATACTTACATGGGACTGTATGATGGACACAAGGAAAGAATGTGAGGGCTCAGGAGTGATGATACTTACATGGGACTGCATGTTGGGACACAAGGGGAGAGTGTGAGGGCTCAGGAGTGATAATACTTACATGGGACTGTATGATGGACACAAGATGAGAGTGTGAAGGCTCAGGAGTGATGATACTTACATGGGACTGCATGATGGGACACAAGGGGGGAGTGTGAGGGCTCATTAGTGATGATACTTACATGGGACTGTATGACGGGACACAAGGGGAGAGAGGGCTCAGGAGTGATGATACTTACATAGGACTGTATGATGGGGGGACATGAGAGTGAGGGCTCAGGAGTGATGATACTTACATGGGACTGTATGATGGGGGGACATGAGAGTGAGGGCTCATTAGTGATGATACTTACATGGGACTGTATGATGGGACACAAGGGAAGAATGTGAGGGCTCAGGAGTGATGATACTTACATGGGACTGCATGTTGGGACACATGAGGAGAGTGTGAGGGCTCAGGAGTGATGATACTTACATGGGACTGTATGATGGGGGGACATGAGAGTGAGGGCTCAGGAGTGATGATACTTACATGGGACTGTATGATGGGACACAAGGGGAGAGTGAGGGCTCAGGAGTGATGATACTTACATGGGACTGTATGATGGGACACATGAGAGTGTGAGGGCTCATTAGTGATGAAACTTACATGGGACTGTATGATGGGACACAAGGGAAGAATGTGAGGGCTCAGGAGTGATGATACTTACATGGGACTGCATGTTGGGACACATGAGGAGAGTGTGAGGGCTCAGGAGTGATGATACTTACATGGGACTGTATGATGGACACAAGGAAAGAATGTGAGGGCTCAGGAGTGATGATACTTACATGGGACTGCATGTTGGGACACATGAGGAGAGTGTGAGGGCTCAGGAGTGATGATACTTACATGGGACTGTATGATGGACACAAGGAAAGAATGTGAGGGCTCAGGAGTGATGATACTTACATGGGACTGCATGTTGGGACACATGAGGAGAGTGTGAGGGCTCAGGAGTGATGATACTTACATGGGACTGTATGATGGACACAAGGAAAGAATGTGAGGGCTCAGGAGTGATGATACTTACATGGGACTGCATGTTGGGACACATGAGGAGAGTGTGAGGGCTCAGGAGTGATGATACTTACATGGGACTGTATGATGGACACAAGGAAAGAATGTGAGGGCTCAGGAGTGATGATACTTACATGGGACTGCATGTTGGGACACATGAGGAGAGTGTGAGGGCTCAGGAGTGATGATACTTACATGGGACTGTATGATGGACACAAGGAAAGAATGTGAGGGCTCAGGAGTGATGATACTTACATGGGACTGCATGTTGGGACACATGAGGAGAGTGTGAGGGCTCAGGAGTGATGATACTTACATGGGACTGTATGATGGACACAAGGAAAGAATGTGAGGGCTCAGGAGTGATGATACTTACATGGGACTGTATGATGGGACACAAGGGGAGAGTGAGGGCTTAGGAGTGATGATACTTACATGGGACTGTATGATGGACACAAGGAAAGAATGTGAGGGCTCAGGAGTGATGATACTTACATGGGACTGTATGATGGACACAAGATGAGAGTGTGAAGGCTCAGGAGTGATGATACTTACATGGGACTGCATGATGGGACACAAGGGGGGAGTGTGAGGGCTCATTAGTGATGATACTTACATGGGACTGTATGACGGGACACAAGGGGAGAGAGGGCTCAGGAGTGATGATACTTACATAGGACTGTATGATGGGGGGACATGAGAGTGAGGGCTCAGGAGTGATGATACTTACATGGGACTGTATGATGGGACACATGAGGAGAGTGTGAGGGCTCAGGAGTGATGATACTTACATGGGACTGTATGATGGGGGGACATGAGAGTGAGGGCTCAGGAGTGATGATACTTACATGGGACTGTACGATGGGACACATGAGGAGAGTGTGAGGGCTCATTAGTGATGATACTTACATGGGACTGTATGATGGGACACATGAGAGTGTGAGGGCTCATTAGTGATGAAACTTACATGGGACTGTATGATGGGACACAAGGGAAGAATGTGAGGGCTCAGGAGTGATGATACTTACATGGGACTGCATGTTGGGACACATGAGGAGAGTGTGAGGGCTCAGGAGTGATGATACTTACATGGGACTGTATGATGGGGGGACATGAGAGTGAGGGCTCAGGAGTGATGATACTTACATGGGACTGTATGATGGGGGGACATGAGAGTGAGGGCTCAGGAGTGATAATACTTACATGGGACTGTATGATGGGACACAAGGGGAGAGTGAGGGCTCAGGAGTGATGATACTTACATGGGACTGTATGATGGGACACAAGGGGAGAGTGAGGGCTCAGGAGTGATGATACTTACATGGGACTGCATGTTGGGACACATGAGGAGAGTGTGAGGGCTCAGGAGTGATGATACTTACATGGGACTGTATGATGGGGGGACATGAGAGTGAGGGCTCAGGAGTGATGATACTTACATGGGACTGTACGATGGGACACATGAGGAGAGTGTGAGGGCTCATTAGTGATGATACTTACATGGGACTGTATGATGGGACACAAGGGAAGAATGTGAGGGCTCAGGAGTGATGATACTTACATGGGACTGCATGTTGGGACACATGAGGAGAGTGTGAGGGCTCAGGAGTGATGATACTTACATGGGACTGTATGATGGACACAAGGAAAGAATGTGAGGGCTCAGGAGTGATGATACTTACATGGGACTGCATGTTGGGACACAAGGGGAGAGTGTGAGGGCTCAGGAGTGATAATACTTACATGGGACTGTATGATGGACACAAGATGAGAGTGTGAAGGCTCAGGAGTGATGATACTTACATGGGACTGTATGACGGGACACAAGGGGAGAGTGTGAAGGCTCAGGAGTGATGATACTTACATGGGACTGTATGATGGGGGGACATGAGAGTGAGGGCTCAGGAGTGATGATACTTACATGGGACTGTATAATGGGACACAAGGGGAGAGTGAGGGCTTAGGAGTGATGATACTTACATGGGACTGTATGATGGGACACAAGGGGAGAGTGTGAGGGCTCAGGAGTGATGATACTTACATGGGACTGTATGATGGGACACATGAGGAGAGTGTGAGGGCTCATTAGTGATGAAACTTACATGGGACTGTATGATGGGACACAAGGGAAGAATGTGAGGGCTCAGGAGTGATGATACTTACATGGGACTGCATGTTGGGACACAAGGGGAGAGTGAGGGCTCAGGAGTAATAATACTTACATGGGACTGTATGATGGACACAAAATGAGAGTGTGAAGGCTTAGGAGTGATGATACTTACATGGGACTGCATGATGGGCCACAAGGGGGGAGTGTGGGGGCTCATTAGTGATGATACTTACATGGGACTGCATGATGGGACACAAGGGGTGAGTGTGAGGGCTCATTAGTGATGATACTTACATGGGACTGTATGATGGGGGGGCATGAGGAGAGTGAGGGCTCAGGAGTGATGATACTTACATGGGACTGTATGATGGGACACAAGGGGAGAGTGAGGGCTCAGGAGTGATGATACTTACATGGGACTGCATGTTGGGACACATGAGGAGAGTGAGGGCTCAGGAGTGATGATACTTACATGGGACTGTATGATGGGACACAAGGGGAGAGTGAGGTCTCAGGAGTGATGATACTTACATGGGACTGCATGTTGGGGGACATGAGGAGAGTGTGAGGGCTCAGGAGTGATGATACTTACATGGGACTGTATGATGGGACACATGAGGAGAGTGTGAGGGCTCAGGAGTGATGATACTTACATGGGACTGTATGATGGGACACATGAGGCGAGTGTGAGGGCTCAGGAGTGATGCTACTTACATGGGACTGTATGTTGGGGGACATGAGGAGAGTGAGGGCTCAGGAGTGATGCTACTTACATGGGACTGCATGTTGGGGGGCATGAGGAGAGTGTGAGGGCTCAGGAGTGATGCTACTTACATAGGACTGCATGTTGGGGGACATGAGGAGATTGAGGGCTCAGGAGTGATGATACTTACATGGGACTGTATGTTGGGGGACATGAGGAGAGTGAGGGCTCAGGAGTGAGCCGGCCCTCATGCCGGCCCCCCTCTGCCGTGTCATCAGCTGCTCAGCTGCCATTGGCTGAGCACAGTATGCTCAGCCAATCGCGGCTGAGCAGCTGATGATGTGGTCTAGCGTGGGTGGGGGTGGGGGGAACACGGGGAAGGGGGCCATTCACATACATAACACACATTACAAAGTTGTATAACTTTGTAATGTGTGTTATTTTGTAAATAAATGTTTAGCGCCGCACTACCCCTTTAAGATATGTTATTGCCACACAAAAGTTGAAATAACTAATAGACACTTATTATGGGAAATGCACCTATATCCTGCACCTTTTATCAAAGGAGAAGTCTGGCGCAGGGCCAAAAGATTTTTTCGGGCTGTGAGTGGGGGAACTGAATAAACAAGACATATATGCCTGTCCCTGCGCAGTGCCGCCTTCTGCTCCTGTACCCCGCTGGCTATCTTCTTAGCTCCCTACCAGCAACGTCACAGCCCGGTTGATGAATGCCCCACTCTGCCAGTCAGTGACTGGGGTGGGACACCACTGCATTCACTGATTGGCTGAGTGGGCTAAATCCCACCCTGGGACGTTGAACCCCCCACCCCCTGCCTGTAGACTTATTTAAGTGAGCAAAGTGATGCAAAGTGGTTCTTTAACATGAACCCACCTATTGAACGGCGCCGAGCACGGGAACGGGGCCTCGGTCCAAAAAACGGACCGCGGCATCGGCTTCCCCGTGCCGGCGCCGTTCGATAGGTGGGTTCATGTTAAAGAGGATGTACCAGGTGGTACATCCTCTTCAAAGAGTATGAAAGAATTACATCTGAGTAGAGATGAGCGAACCTGGAGCATGCTGGAGTCCATCCGAACCCGAACTTTCGGCATTTGATTAGTGGTGGCTGCTGAAGTTGGATAAAGCCCTAAGGCTATGTGGAAATCATGGATATAGTCATTGGCTGTATCCATGTTTTCCAGACAACCTTAGAACTTTATCCAAGTTCAGCAGCCCCAGCTAATCAAATACCAAACGTTCGGGTTCGCTCATCTCTACATCTGAGCAATGCATGCCACTACTTCTTCCATATAGGAGGTGACTTGAAATGGTTTTCACCAACAAAGGCTTTTATGGGAAGTAATAAAGGGGCTATCCAGTGAAAATATTTTTAATTCAAATCCACTTGTTTCACGAAGTTATATAGATTTGTAATAGGGCTGGGCGGTATACCGCAAAAATACCGATACCGTCACTGGCGTCGGTTAACCGACTTCAACGTAGCCAGGACGGTAATTGCGGTATTTTTGTATTTTTATGTCCCCGCGCCTGTCCGATAAACCGCGATATTGATTTAGGCCCATATCGCCCAGCCCTAAGTTGCCACCTCTGTCCAGAGCAGCAGCAAATCCCCATAGAAAACCTCTCCTGCTCTGGACAGTTCCTGTCTCAGACAGAGATGTCAGCAGAGAGCACTGTGTCAGACTGAAGAGAAAACATTTTCATGCAGCACATACAGCAGCTGATAAGTATTGGAAGATGAGATTTTTTAAATAGAAGTACATTACAAATCTATATAACTTTCTCAAGCCAGTTTATTTAAAAGAAAAAGATTTTCGCTGGACAACCCCTTTAACCCCTAGACGACCCTGGACGTAGGGTTACGTCATGGAAGTCTGTTCCCAGACGACCCATGACGTAACCTTACGTCATGGGTGTTATTCCCGCTATGAAGCGCGCTCCGGAGCGGAGCGCGCTTCATAGGAGGTGGGGGCCGGCTGCAGTGAGCAGCCGGGACCTCACCGGTAATGACACGCGGCAGCGATCGCGCTGCCGCGTGTCATTAACCCCTTAAACGCCGCGATCGCGGCGCGACCGCAGCGTTTAAGTGTAAGTGACAGGGGGAGTCCCCTGTCACTTACCGATCGGGACCCCCGCAGTCACACTGCGGGGGTCCCGATCGGTAAAACGGACTGCAGGAGGTCTCTCACCTGCCTCCGTGCGGTCCGATCGGCGATCTGCTACTCCAAGCCTGCACAGGCAGGCTCAATGAGCAGATCGCCGATAACACTGATCAATGCTATGCCTATGGCATAGCATTCATCAGTGTAGAAATCAGACTAATCTATGTACAAGTCCCCCAAAGGGACTTCAAAAGTGTAAAAAAAAAAAAGTTCAAAACACTAACACACAACCCCAAAGCCCCTCCCCCAATAAAAGTCTAAATCACCCCCCTTTCCCATTATATAAATAAAACATATAAAAATGAATAAATAGATAAACATATAATATACCGTAGCGTGCGTAATTGTCCGATCTATTAAAATATAACAAGCGTCATTGCGACCGGTAAACGGCGTACACGAAAAGAGGGGAAAAAGTGCGCAGATTACCGATTTTATGTTACATTATATATTAAAAAAAATCAATAAAAAGTGATCAAAACGTCCGATCTTCACAAATATGGTATTAATAAAAACTAGAGATCATGGCGGAAAAAATGACACCCCATACAGCCCCATAGGTGAAAAAATAAAACCGTTATAAGCGTCACAATAGGCCCATTTTATTAATATTTAATTGCCAAAAAAAAGGATTTCATAAAAAAAAAATACATATAACATTAGAGAATCTGTGTAACCTGCATATGGTTGTGTTCAGACAGACCTATAGAGTAATAGTATCATGTCGCTGTTACCATATAGTTCATTACGTAGACACAGGAACCCCCCAAACATTACCATATTGCATTCTTTTTTATGATTTCACCTATTTATATCTTCATAAATAATATATTTGGAATTCCATCATACATGTTATGGTAAAATGAATGACGCCATTACACAGTACAACTATTCCTGTAAAAAACAAGCACTTACATGGCTTGTAGATAGAAAACTGAGAGTGCTAGAGCTCTTAGAAGGGGAGGAGGGAAAAACGAAAGCACTAAGATCAAAATTTGCGCGGTCCACTGGGTCATTTTGGGCCTGGTCCTCAAAGGGTTAATTCCTTAACCTCTTAAGGACACATGACGTACCGGTGCGTCATGTGTCCGCAAGAGGTGTTCAGAGCCCCCTCCCCTAATAAAAGTTTGAATCACCCCCCTTTTCCCATGTTATAAATAAAAATAAACAAACATGTTTGCTATCGCCCAAACTATTAATTAATTACATTCCTGATCTCGCACGGTAAACGGCGTAAGTGCAAAAAAATCCCAAAGTGCAAAATTGCGCATTTTCAGACGCATCAAATCCAGAAAAAATGTAATAAAAAGCGATCAAAAAGTCGTATATGCGCAATCAAGGTACCGATAGAAAGTACACATCATGGCGCAAAAAATGACACCTGACACAGCCCCATAGACCAAAGGATAAAAGCGTTATAACCCTGGGAATAGAGCGATTTTAAGGAACATATATTTGTTAACAATGGTTTGAATTTTTTACAGGCCATCAGATAAAAAAAAAGTTGTACATGTTATGTATCACTGTAATCGTAACAACTTGAGGAACATATATAACAAGTCAGTTTTACCCCAGGGTGAACGAAGTAAAAACAAAAAAACCCTAAAATGCGGGGGGGGGGGGGGGGGGGGGGGGGGGTTCAATTTCACCACACATTGATTTTTTTCTGGTTTCGCAGTGTACTTTATGCAGAAATTCAGCCTGTCATTGCAAAGTACAATTAGTGACGCAAAAAATAAGGGCTCATGTGGGTCTCTAGGTGGAAAAATGCAAGTGCTATGGCCTTTTAAGCACAAGGAGGAAAAAACGAAAATTGGCTCCGTCCTTAAGAGGTTAAAGCTGACCGGCCAGCATAGCAGCTGCCGAAGCAGCAATGAGGTCGACTCTTGAGTCAATGGAAGTCACATTTCTGTCATGCATAGTTGGTAACCATTGACACCCAAACTTCTTGATAAAGAGTTGACTTTGCCAATGGTTTGACAACAGCTGTGGTGGCAGGTACGTTTTAACGCATTTTTACATACATTTGCATTTGAACACAACCCCACATACATGCATGTGAGAAAGTTACACTGTCACCGCACAAAATTGTGTTGCAACAGTTTAACTCTGAGTCATGTCAGCAAGTGATAGGTCCCTGCTGGGATCTATCATCAGTCGCCTGGGATCATTGTGATTGGTTCATCCTTACAGGTGGACCAATCGCAGTGTTAGTGACAGGGGGTCTTCTGGATGTTATCTACAGTCATGGCCAAAAGTTTTGAGAATGACACAAATATTATATTTTCACATGATCTGCTGCCCTCTGGTTTTTATGTGTGTTTGTCAGATGTTTGCCCATATAGTGTACAGGGCAGGGATCCGCAGCGTACCTTAAAGTGTCACTGTCGTGAATTTTTTTTTTTTTTTCAAAAATCAATAGTCTAGGCGATTTTAAGAAGCTTTGTAATTAGGTTTATTAGCCAAAAAAATGCATTTTTATCATGAAAAAGCAGTTTGAAGCTCTCCCCCCGTCTTCATTGTTCTCCTATGGAGAGAGCTAAAGAAAAGACCAAAACAGGACAACAAAGAGTTAATCTACAAATACCTGACCCATTATCTCCTGGGACAGTCACCACTGACCTGTCTGAGCTCAGATTACAGCTGTCACCCAGCTCTGTGCCTGTAATCCTCTGTTATCCTCTGTTATCTGCTGTCGGCTAACTCCCTCCTTCCTCCTCCCCCCTCCCCTCTCCCTAGAGCAGACAGGGTACGTCTCCTGCAACAAGTCACAATTTTCAGATTTTTTTGCAGTGGATGAAAAAGAGGAAGGAGGGGGGGACCTGGGAAAAGGCTTTTTACATGCAGATAATGGCAGATTTGGCTAATAAACCCAATTACAAAGTTTCTTAAAATCGCCTGGACTATTAATTTCTGCAAAAAAAAAATTAAGACAGTGACTCTTTAACCCCTTCGTGCTGCAGCTAGTTTGGGCCTTAAAGAAGCAGTTCACTTTTTATTTTTTTCTCCCCCCCAGGTAGCCGCTGTCAAGTATACTTACAGAAGATGATCGGTGTCCCGTTCCCGTCGGTCAGTTCCGTCCCGCGGTGCCGTTCACATCGGGCGCGCGCTCACTTCCGCCGGCGCTCTGACTCCTCTTCTCTCCCTTGTCATTTGAACGCCGGAAGTCACGCGCTTCCATAGAGAATGCATGGAAGCGAGTGACTTCCGGCGTATAATCACTGGGCAGAGAAGAGGACTCGCAGCAGCCGGCGGAAGTGAGTGCGCGCCCGATGTGAACGGCACCGCGGGACGGAACTGACCGACGGGAACGGGACATCGATCATCTTCTGTAAGTATACATGACAGCGGCTACCCGGGGGGGCGAAAAAAATAAAAAGTGAACTGCTTCTTTAATGACCAGGCTAATTTTTCAAAATCTGACCTGTCTCACTTTATGCTCTTATAGCTCAGTGATGCTTTAACGTATGCTAGCGATTCTGAGATTGTTTTTTTCGTCACATATGGCACTTTATGTTAGTGGCAAAATTTGGTCACTACTTTGTGTGTTTTTTGTGAAAAACATCAAAATATCATGAAAAATAAAAAAAAATGCATTTTATGAACTTTGAAATTCTCTGCTTCTAAAAAAAGAAAGTCATAGCACATAAATTAGTTACTAAGTCACATTACCAATATGTCTTCTTTATTCTGGCATAATTTGGTAAACATATTTTACTTTTTTAGGGTGTTACGGGGCTTAGAAATTCATCAGCAAATTATCACATTTTCGTGAAAGTTTCCAAAACTGATTTTTTAGGGACCAGTTCTTTTTTTAAATGGATTTAGAAGTCTGGTATCCTGAAAACCCCCATAAGTGACCCCATTTTGGAAACTACACACCTTAAAGAATTAATCTAGGGGTATAATGAGCATTTTAACCCTACAGGGGCTGGAGGAAAGTATTCACAATTAGGCAGTAAAAAAAATGGAAAATTAAAATTTTCCAATAATAAATACGATTAGATTAAAGTTTCTCATTTTCAAAAGGAAAATGAGAGAAAAAGCACCCCAAAATTTGTAACGCAGGTTCTCTTGAGTACAACGGTACCCCATATGTGGGTGTAAACCACTGTATGGGCACACAGCCGGGCTCAGAAGGGAAGGAGCGCCAATTAGCTTTTCCAATGCAGATTTTGCTGAAGAAGTTTCTGAGCGCCAGGTGCGTTTGCAGTGCCCCTGTAGTGTCAGCAGAGAGAAAACCCCCCATAAGTCACCCCATTTTGGAAAGTGCACCCCTCAAAGAATTCATCTTGGTGTGTGGTGACCATTTTGACCCCACAGGTATTAGAGGAAAGTATTCAAAAGAAGACAGTAAAAATGAAAAACTCGAATTCTTCCAATAATATGTTCGTTTAGTTTGAAATTTCTCAATTTCACAAGGAACAAGAGAAAAAAAAGTACCCCAAAATTTGTAACGCAGGTTCTCTTGAGTACAACGGTACCCCATATGTGGGCGTAAACCACTGTATGGGCACACAGGAGGGCTCAGAAGGAAGGCAGCGCCAATTAGCTTTTCCAATGCAGATTTTGCTGAAGAAGTTTCTGAGCGCCAGGTGCGTTTGCAGTGCCCCTGTAGTGTCAAGAGAGAGAAAACCCCCCATAAGTCACCCGATTTTGGAAAGTGCACCCCTCATAGAATTCATCTTGGTGTGAGGTGAGCATTTTGACCCCACAGGTATTACAGGAAAGTATTCAAAAGAAGACAGTAAATATAAAAAACTCGAATTCTTCCAATAATATGTTTGTTTAGTTTGAAATTTCTCAATTTCACGAGGAACAAGAGAAAAAAAGTACCCAAAAATTTGTAACGCAGGTTCTCCTGAGTACAATGGTACCCCATATGTGGGCGTAAACCACTGTATGGGCACACAGGAGGGCTCAGAAGGGAAGGAGCGCCAATTAGCTTTTTCAATGCAGATTTTGCTGAAGAAGTTTCCGAGCGCCAGGTGCGTTTGCAGCCCCCTTGTAGTGTCATCAGAGTAAAATCTTGCCATAAGTCACCCCATTTTGGAAAGTGCACCCCTCAAAGAATTCATTTTGGGGTGTGATGAGCATTTTGACCCCACAGGTATTAGAGGAAAGTATTCAAAATTAGACAGTAAAAATGAAAAACTCAATTATTTCCAATATTATGTTCTTTTAGTTTGAAATTTCTCAATTTTATGAGGAACAAGAGAAAAAAAGTACCCCAAACTTTGTAACGCAGGTTCTCCTGAGTGAAAAGGTACCTCATATGTGGGCATAAACCACTGCATGGGCACACAGGAGGGCTCAGGAGGAAAGGAGCGCCAATTAGCTTTTTGAATGCAGATTTTGCTGAAGAAGTTTCTGAGCGCCAGGTCCGTTTGCAGCGCCCCTGTAGTGCCAGCAGAGTAAAATCTCCCAATAAGTCACCCCATTTTGGAAAGTACACCCCTCAGAGAATTCATTTTGGGGTGTGGTGACCATTTTTACCCCACAGGTATTAGAGGAAAGTATTCAAAATTGGCCAGTAAAAATGAAAAACTCAAATTTTTCCAATAATATGTTGGTTTAGTTTGAAATTTCTCAATTTGACGAGGGACAGGAGAGAAAACGTACCTCAAAATCTGTAACTCAGGTTCTCCCGAGTAAAACGGTACCCCATATGTGGGCATAAACCACTGTATGGGCACACAGCAGGGCTCAGAAGGGAAGGAGTGCCAATTTACTGGAGCAAAACCGCAGCTAGTAATGGTTATTAGAATAGCGCAGTTACTAAAATAAAATAAAAAAAAAATGAGATTACAGGTAATGTGGGGTGGTTACGGGCAACCTGGGGTGGTTATGGGCAACCTGAGGTGGTTACAGGTAATCTGGGGTGGTTACGGACAACATGGGGTGGTCACGGGCAACCTGCTGTGGTTACGGCAACCTGGGGTGGTTACGGGCAACCTGCAGTGCTTACAGACAATCTGGGGTGGTTACGGGCAACGTGGGGTGGTTACGGGCAATGTGGGGTGGTTACGGGCAATGTGGGGTGGTTACGGATAAACTGAAGTGCTTATAGGTAATCTCGGGTGGGTACCTGTAATCTGGCATGGTTACCGCAATCTGGAGGGGGTAATTGGCAATTTGGGGTGGTCAGAGGCAACATGCAGTGGTCAGAGGCAACCTGCGTTGGTCGGAGGCAACCTACGGTGGTCAGAGGCGACGTGGCGTGGTCAGAGGCGACGTGGCGTGGTCAGAGGCGACGTGAGGTGGTCAGAGGCAACGTGGGGTAGTTATGGGCAACGTGGGCTGGTTACGGGCAACCTGCAGTGTTTACAGACAATCTGGGGTGGATACGGGCAACGTGGGGTGGTTACGGATAAACTGAAGTTCTTATAGGCAATCTGGGGTGGATACCTGTAATCTGGCATGGGCACCGCAATCTGGAGGGGGTCATTGGCAATTTGGGGTGGTCAGAGGCGCCGTGGCGTGGCCAGAGGCATCGTGGCGTGGTCAGAGGCAATGTGCGGTGGTCAGAGGCAACGTGCGGTGGTCAGAGGCATCGTGGCGTGGCCAGAGGCAACGTGCGGTGGTTACGTGCAATCTGGGGTGATTACGGGAAACCTGGGGGGGTTATGTGCAACCTGGAAGGGTTACAGACAATCTGGGGTAATCTGGGGTTGGTAAATGTAATTTGGGGTGGTTACGGGCAATCTGTAGGGGGTCACTGGCAATTTGGGGTGGTTACGGGCAATGTGCAGTGGTTACGGGCAACGTGCGGTGGTTACGGGCAACGTGCGGTGGTTACGGGCAACGTGCGGTGTTTACGGGTAATCTGGGGGGGTTAGGGGTAATTTGGGAGTAAACTGCAATTATTACTATAATAAAAAGTGTGTGTTTTATTTTCTTGTATGTTTGTCACTTTTTGTACTTTATACATTCATTTTCACTGTATTACTATGATTACTGTGATATTTTCTATCACAGTAATCATAGTTCAGTGACAGAGACCAAATTGGTCTCTGTCACTTTAAATTTTCCAGAGTTGGCTGGTTGTGAAGCGCATGCGCACTTCATAACCAGCCAGGACGTCAAGGAGGACGGAGCTCCAGGATCAGGTGAGTATATGGGGAAGGGGGGGGGGGTGACTGGGGGACGGGGGTGACAGGGGGGGGTGGGGGGCGACTTGGGGGGTGGGGGGACATCAATTTTTTATCCCGTCACCAATCATTCATGGTGACAGGGGATAAAAAGTGCCGGCGGCACATGGTATAAGCGATCAGCGGTATATAGTATATACCGCTGATCGCTTGTACCGGGACCCCACAGGGGGGTCCGCGATGACTGCCCCATGCTCTCCGCTACCTCCGGTGGCGGAGAGCATGGGGCTTTCATTCATTTAAACGTTTCCATCCCTGCGAACAAACAACGTTTGTTCGCAGGGATGGCGGCGGCCATCTTGGAAATGATGGCCGCCAGGGGAGGGGGGTTAGTGATTCCCTACTAGGGGGGGCTGATCTGGGGTCTGAGGGGACACTTATTTCATCTCCCCCCGCCGTGGATTCACGGCGGGGGGAGATGAAAAGCAGCAGGGGCACCGGTAATCCCCTTTACCGACGGCCGCCGCTATAACGTTGATAGCGGCGATCGTCGCTAGCTGGGGGGATGGGGTGGGGGCCGTCCCGGCCCCGCAGCCTTATTCTCTGCCATCGCCGTAAAAAGCTGATGGCAGCAGAATAAGGACCCTTAGTGAGCGCCGTAAAAAGCCGTATTGGCGGTCACTAAGGGGTTAAGGGTAGCTTCACACGTATCGGATCCGCAGCGGATTTCACCCTGCGAGTTTGCTGCGAAATCCTCTGCGGATCCTGTAGTGTGAAGCTGAATGGGTCCCATACACGCAGCCGACCCGACCCCTTTAAACGGGCCGGGTCCCATCCATGCAGCGGATTTTAACGCAAACTCCCAGCTTAAAGTGTGTGCTGCGGATCCGGTACGTGTGAAACTACCCTAAAGTGTTCCAACAGCAATAAAATGCTGAGGAGGCATTCACTATCCTATGGTCAGGTTCCGAGTCAGTGGAGCTTAGGTTGTGTTTCTACTTTCATCCTCCTAGTGATTCATCACTAGACAAACCCCCTCGTTGGCATGATAGTTTTACTGCACTATCCAGGGACCCCAGCGGGACTCCTGCTACTGCTTATGTGCCCCAGGTTGCAGAGTTCACAGCCAATGTTGTCTTAGTGTAGAAAAGACACTAACCTTTTACCCCAGCCAACACCATTAGTTCCCACTAGACTAGTAACCTTTGAAGCGATCTTAAAATTTTGACTGTCTATTTTAGCTTTGTCTCGGTATTGCCCATTTTTATTAACTGTTTCAACGGCTTACACAGAAAGATGTGTGGCCGATAAAGATAAATTTGAAATCTTCCTTAAAAGGAATGCGATCAGCCAAGGATCAGGCATTTCCCCCTTGGCTGATCATTGGCTCTTTTACATGGGCCCATTATTGACTGCTGGAGCGCTTCTAGCAATGGTCCTGGCTAGGGATGGTCCGAACCGAGTTCGATTCGGGTTCGTACAAACCCTCGGTAATGATTCCCGCTGTCTGCCCGCTCCGTGCAGCGGGCGGATCCAGCGGGAGGACCGCCTGGAAAACTGGGATACAGTCACAGCCATAGGCTGTATCCTAGTTTTCCAGGCGTTCCTCCCGCTGTATCCTGCAAGAATCTGCTGCCGAGTGTTCGGGTTTATACGAACCCGAACCTCGGCAGGTTCGGACTATCCCTAGTCCTGGCCATTAATCAGTTTGTGTAAAAGGACCTTTCTGGTTGTGCCACTAAAAGAAATGGAAATGTCAAAGGGAGTTGTTTAACCCTTTAACGACATCGGGCGTAAATTTACGCCCCCGCGCCCTGGTACTTGCGCAAATGGACGTAAATTTGCGCCCGATGTTTCCCCGATCGCTGTGTGTTCACACACAGCGATCGGGGAAGATGGCCTGCTATAATGTATAGCAGGCCATCTCTGCTCTGCGATCGCTGCTATCGGCTGATCAATACAGATCAGCCGATAGCAGCTGAATACAGCTTTCCGGGTCATCGGTGACCCGGAAAGCAATGGCCATTGGTGCTGTCCAGGACAGCACCCATCGCCATTAATGTCCCCAACAAAGATGGCACCCCCACGATCTAACAGTTAAAAAGTGTCCAGCTGGGTTCTGCACCCCTCAGCTAGGTAGCTGAGGGGTGCAGAACAGGTGTGTGTATAGTGTAGTGCACTATACTCACCTGATCCTGGCCTCCGGAACGAAGATTCGCGGTCCCGCGCGTCCTCTTCTCCTCGTCGCCGCCACTTCTGGGTTCGTTCGGTCTTCGTTCTGTCTTCGTCGGGAATCTTCGGCTCTTCGGGCTTTTCCGTCGCCCCCATCTTCGGCCATCTCCGCCAGCTCCATTCTACTGCCCTCTAGCGGCTGATCAGTGTATATTATACACTGATCATTTGCTTTGGAGTAAAAAGATTATTTATTTTTTTTCAAAATGTTTTTTTTTTTCTTTTTATTCGCCCTAACGCCGCTGAGTGCTGATCAGCATCGCATGTAAGTGCGCCGCTGATCAGCAACTCCTCCTTTTTGGCGTAGGGGCGTTTTTCCCCCCTATATCCTACCGCCACTGTCTGCTGATAAGTGCCGCACATAAGTGCAGCATTTATCAGCAGCTTCTTTTTTGGCGTAGGTATATTTTTTCTTACTGTCAAAAAAAACGTAAAAAAACACTACATTACACCACACTACACAAAATAAAGTTTTACACTACACCAGAACACATTTACATACCCCATATACTAGTCCCGGTATAAAGATGGCCCCCAGGGTGTTCGGCGTCGGACGCATACGTTATTATTGCCTCCGATGCCGAAACAGCCAGTGAGGATGAATGGGGGGATCCTTCTTTCCTCCATCGTCATCATCCTCATCATCCAGTGACGTGTCTGGGGGTAGCGTAGCGTACGCTGCCCCCCAGACAAGTCTTTTCCGCCAGTACCGTCCCAATAAGAAATGATGGTATGGCGTGAAATTCTCCAAACTCTGTGAGAGTACCTCAGGGTACACTTACAGATTTAGGGTACGTGCACACTGGGGAATGGCGAAGGATAACCCTTTGTGCATTCCGCAGCTGGCACCCACCGGCGGACTGATGTGGACGTGCGTCTCCACCCGTGTCATAGACTACATTCTATGCATGGGCGGATTCCATCGTCCATCCAAAGAATGAACACATTGGTCGGGGAGCGGAATCCGCCCGTGCATAGAATGGAGTCTATGACACGGACGGAGACGCGCCTGCATCAGTCTGCCGGTGGGTGCCAGCTGCGGAATGCGTGAAGGGTTATCTGTCGAGATTCCGCAGTGTGCACGTACCCTTAGAGTGTATGAAGGAAGGGACACCTGAATCCTGTATATCCCCCCCACCCCTCCCATCCTCGGAGTTAGTGGGGAGATCATTCGGGAAATGATCTTCCCACTGCTGGATAAAGGTCACCACCTGTACGGGGATAACTTTTATACCAGCACCCCCTCTTCTGGTCCCTCGCTGCACGAGCTTCTGTAGCTTGCGGCACGATCCGAAAATATCAGAAGCAGTAATAAAGCCCTAATATTTAGCAGCCATGGAGCGGACCCAGCGCTTCTGGATATGAAGGACCCCGTATCGCACCAGGACAACATTTTCCAGGTGACGTCCCCCACACTGGAAAACAGGAGACCCCAGAAGAAGTGCAGAGTGTGGTGTAACAGGGGGATCAGGAAGGACGCCATTTTCCAGTGTCCTGATCACCCGGCCTCTGCATACTGGATCGCTTCAAGGCGTACCACACGTCATTGGGGTTCTACATTTTCTAAATTCTGTCCCTTATTCCTATTTCAGGGGTCACGTTGATCCTGGGATTATTCTGATCTCCATTATGGAGTCAGGAAGTAATTTTTCCCCTGTGATGAGGCTACTGTCGTCTGCCTTACGAGGGTTTTTTGCCTTCCTCTGGATCAACACAGGTTGAATTTGATGGACTCCTGTCATTTTCAACCTTATAAACTAATAATTGGCCTAATACCCCCAAATAAATTAGAATTGGCCCTTTTCCCCAGCTAAATAGGTATGGCCGCCATTCCCATTAGAGGATGCCATGATGCAATTACAAAGCCTCTGTGCGGCCAGGACAGTAGAAACCCCCCACACGTGACCCCATTCTGGAAACTACACCCCATAAGGAATCTAACAAGGGGGGCAGCGGGTATATGGCCCCCTGGTGACGGCCACATTTGGGACATGAAAATGAAAAAACAATTATTTATTTTCATGGCACATGTTCGACAAATTTGCTCGTCACTAGTGGGGTCCATATGCTCACTGCACCCCTTTTTAGATTCCTTATGGGGTGTAGTTTCCAGACAGGGGTCACTTGTGGGGGGTTTCTACTGTTCTGGCAGCACAGGAGCTTTGTAATTGCGACATGACCTCCATCCTCCATTCCAGCCTCTAAATGGCGCTCTGTCCCTTTGGTCGCTTGCCCTGTGCCCATATGGCACATAATGTCCACATGTGGGGTATTTTCGTACTCAGGGGAAATTACTCTACACAATTTGTGTTCATTTTCTTTTTTAACCCCTTGTGGAAATGGGGAAAATCAAGGCTAGACCAACATTTAGAGTAAAAAATGCTTAATTTTTACACTAAATCATTGATCTTGCCTTGATTTTTTCATTTTCACAAGGGGTTAAAAGATAAAAAAAACACACAAAATGTGTAGAGCAATTTCCCCCGAGTCTGTAAATACCCCACATGTGGACATAAAGCGCCATATGGGCGCGGGGCAAGCCTCCAAAGGGAAGGAGCGCCATTTGGATTTTGGAGGCTGGATTCGGCCAGAATGGATGATGAACGCCATGTCGCATTTACAGAGCCCTCGTGCTGCCAAAACACTGGAAACCCCCCACAAGTGACCCCATTCTGGAAACTACACCCCTCAAGGAATCTAACAAGGGGTGCAGTGAGGATATGGACCCCTTGATGACGGGCACATTTGTGCCGTGAAAGGGAAAATTTCCCTTTCACGTAACATTGTTCCACATTTGTGCCCGTCACCAGTGGGGTCCATAAGCTCACTGCACCCCTTGTTAGATTCCTTGAGGGGTGTAATTTCCAGAATGGGGTCACTTGTGGGGGGTTTCCAGTGTTTTGGCAGCACGAGGGCTCTGTAAATGCGACATTTCCCTTGAAATCCATTCCAGTGAAATTTAGCTTCCAAAAGCCAATTGGCGCTCCTTCCCTTTGGAGGCTCGTCCTGCGCCCGCTTGGCACTTTATCTCCACATGTGGGGTATTTCTGTACTCGGGAGAAACTGCGCTACACGTTTGGTGTTTTTTTTTCCCTTTATCCCATTGTGAAAATGAAAAATTGAAGGCTAGAACAACGTAGTGTAAAAAAAATTTTTTCTTTTTCACGCCACATTGTTCTGAAAATCTGTGAAGCACCTGTGGGGTCCAGATGCTCACCGCACCCCTTGTTACATTCCTTGAGGGGTGTAGTTTTCTAAATGGTGTCCCTTTAGGGGTGTTTTTTAGGTTTTGAAACCCCAGAGCCTCTGCCAACCTGAAGTGGTACAGTCATAAATTACCAAATATAACGGAGCCATTGAAATTCACTAGGCGCTCCCTTATATCTGAGGCTTGTGGTTGCGTCAAATAATGCAATAGGGCCACATATGGGGTATTTCTATAAACTGCAGAAACGGGGCAATCAATATTGGGGTGCATTTCTCTGCTAATAGGTTTATAATTATGACAAATTTGGATTACAATAAAATCTCTGCACAGAAAATTTAAATTTTCAAATTTCTTGCACACTTAATTTTTATTTCTGTGACTCTCCTAAAGGGTTAAAAAAAATTTTTGGATCTGCTTTTGCAGAGTTTGTGGGGTGCAGTTTCTGAAATGGGGTGCTTTTAGGGGCTTTCTAACATGCAGTCCCCTCAAATACACTTTAAGGCTATGTTCACACTACGTATATTTGAGGCTGTATGTTTGAGGCTGTATAGCAACCAAAACAAGGAGCGGATTGAAAACACAGAAAGGCTCTGTTCACATAATGTTGTAATTGAGTGTATGGCCGTCATTTAATGGCAAATATGTGCTGTTATTTTAAAACAACGGCTGTTGTATTGAAATAATGGAAGTTATTTACCGTTATATGGCGGCCATCCACTCCGCCATATAACGGTAAATAACGGTAATATACGTAGTGTAAACCCAGCCTAATAAGGGTGCGTACATACTACGGAATCTGGGCTAATAACTCGCCGCTTACCCCCATGTGCATTTCTGCCCGTGCCATAGACAAGTCAAGGGGGCTTCTAGCATAAAGAAATGTTCATGAAAATGTACAAATTCGCTGGTAAACTTGAAACCCTAGCATCATAGAAAAGTAAAAGGATGGTGACCAAATGAGCACACAGCCACCAAACATGTAAGGTGGATGTCGCAAAGGCGTTAAACCAGGTGTGCTGTGACTGGTATCCAGCCCTGTGGGAGAGGATGCAGCGGCTTTCAGTTGTGCTTTGTCCTCCTTCCCCCCAGACTGGTTTGATTGACACCCAGAGTCCAGCAAAAATCCCTTAAAAAACTGGAAATTGACACTTTTCCTTTCCCATGGCTGGTCACCAGTCACTGCATGCCTGGTATTAAGCAGCTCTATGAGGCATCACATAGAGTGGTGGAGTACAGCATTGTAATATTGTTTACCTTATCCATCAGGTCAGTGTATGAGGCCTGGGAGAACGGACCTGGGTATTCCCATCTCAGACATTTATGCTTGTGCCTGTTCCCGAGCTTGTGACAGGAATCCTTGTAACAGCCATGACTGAAGATGGGGATATGCTTTTACATGGGTATTAAAAAAAAATAAAATAAAAAAGCTATACTTACCTATTTACTTTGTTGGAATGGCCTGGTTAGCCAATTGGCATATGGCAGCGGCACTGGAACCAGTACAGGGACTATACCTATATATATATATATATATATATATATATATATATATATATATATATATATATTTATACCACCAGAAGAGACTTGTCATAACGTAACTTTTATTTTTTATTATTAACCTCATATTATTGTTTTGTTTCTTACTGCCTTTTCCCATTATACATTCACGTGGCCAGGACTCTAAAAAGCGGATGGGATAGTGTAGAAAACTCCAGCAGATAAGCCGCTCATTCCATCTGTGAGCGCCATCAAGATGGCCGCCGCCGCCGCGCTTCTCCTCACACATTTGAAGACGCTTTTGCGCTCGCATTTTCTATATGGCGCGAACCCTCCAGAATCCAAAGCTCCGTCCAACATGTGATGACGTTGCGCTTTGTCCTCATCCCATTGGTCGGCGCCTTTCTTCCGCTAGAGGATCCTCCTTTGTATCGGTTGTTATAGGAAAAGCTTTTTTTTTTTTTTCTTTGCGTCACTTACCGGAAGCCGCTCATGAATATAGGGAAGTTACAAGTGCACCGGGAAGCGCTGCAGTAAGTGACCTCGTGTCTGTTATTTCTTTGTAAGAAACTCCCAGAAGAAAAGTGCTGGCGGGGGGTGGCGGGTCGCTAGGTGTTATTGAGCTCGGCCAGGACACGCTGCCTGCCTGCTGCTCGCTCTGTGTGTAGGAGGCCACTGCACCCTGCATTGCCGCCTTATGGAGCTGCGGGCGCCCAGTCACCGCAACCATCCTCTAGTTACTATGGAATCCTCTAAAAGTGCTAGGCTAGAAGCAATGGCGCCCTGTGAGCCGGGTGTGACTGGAGCCATACCGAGCCTGACAGCGCCGAGCAGATGGAGAGCGAAGGAGAGGCCCAGGGCAGCCAATCACAGCGCAGCTTACTCATAGCACGAGCCTGGGCACCTGAAGAGGCCCAGCAAGGTTACCATGGATACTTGGCCCTTTTATTTTCCACCTGTTTGCTTAGTTTTTACTTTCTCGTGTATGATAGATTCAAGTGATGAGCTGCAGGTGGTTGTTTCCTTACAGAGATACATGGGGGAGGTTTATCAAACATGGTGTAAAGTGAAACTGGCTCAGTTGCCCCTAGCAACCAATCAGATTCCACCTTTCATTTTCCAAAGAGTCTGTGAGCAATGAAAGGTGGAATCTGATTGGTTGCTAGGGGCAACTGAGCCAGTTTTACTTTACACCATGTTTGATAAATCTCCCCCATGGTGTCTGACCCCCTTATATATGGCTTCTATTGGGGTGTGTTCACACTGTGTAGTCTGTACTAATCAGTCTGGATTCTGATACCCATTGCTTTCAGTGCTTTGGCACAGATTCCCTGCTTTAACTACATCACTTCTGCTAAAGTATCAGTTAGGCAGGATTCCTTAGTTACATCAGGCAATAAATAAGGCGACGGTCACACACGGTCGATAAGATTTTTGTATTTGACATGAATTTTGCATAACGCTCTACAATCTGGATCTCTAGTGCATGTGAATAGGTTTCTGCAATCCTACTGGCATACGTGATTAGTTGGTCCCATCTACGTCAGCATGGTATAAGCAAGAAGCTGTGAAGCTAAAAATGAGTCCTAATACAGCTCTATAGATGTAAAATAAAATTATATATGTAGTAGGAATTTAAATGGTTTGAAGAGTCACTGTTACGAAACATTTATTAGACACGTCAAAAGTTATTGATCACAGACACACACTGATCAGGAGATATAGGCGGGGAGACAGCAGCGAGATCAATTATTTGGCCAGACGCTAGTTCCAGCAATGTACCCTCATAGACTTGTATTGTCGGAATTAGCTGATAGAGATACGACCAGGGAGGTGATGGCACGGCTGCCACAATCTCTTCCCATTATATCTACTTATACCTCATGACATATCAAGTTATTTTTAATGACTGTTACAGATAGTAAACATGAAAATCTATACAATTTGGGTATCGTTGTAATCACACCAACCTAAGGAATACCGATAACGTGAGTTTTACTACACAATGAAAGTAAAACTGACATCTTTACAACTTTAAATGTTTTAGTGTTGTTTTAAAGTACATTTGGTCCCACAAAAACATGCCCCGTAAATAAGAGCTATGGCCCTTAGAAGGAAAAATTAAAAAGTAACTATTGAATTTTAAGTTAATAATATTAATGGTTCCAAGTCTGTAATAAGTGACGGAATTACAAGTGGAGGTCGTGCGCCAGGCTCTATTTGAAGCTCCCCTGTCCTAGAGACCCAATGATATTCTCAATCGAAATCCGCCGTTCGTCCAAAGAATTGACATGTCAGTTCTTTGTGCGGACGGACTATTTAGCTTGAGAATGTCACTCTGTGGGACAGGTGGAACTTCAAGCGGAGTCGACCACACATTCCGTAGTGGGAACATACCTTAAGGGTATAAACCCACACACCGTATACGCAGCATATTTACTGCTGCGATACGCAGCAAATACGCAACAAACACGCACCAAATACGCAGCAGATTAGATCTAAATAACTGAACACAGCATCAAATCTTCACCATCAAATCTGCTGCGTATTTGTTGCGTATCTGCTGCGTATCTGCTAAGGGTACAAACACACACAGCGTATACGCAGCAGATTTGATGGTGCAAATTTGATGCTGTGTTCAGTTATTTAGATCTAATCTGCTGCGTATCGCAGCAGTAAATACGCAGCGTATATGCCGTGTGTGTTTGTACCCTTAGAGTATAATGCAGATTTTCATATACATGCATGTATTCATTAACTAATCCTTCAATGTGTTGACAACGTGAAGAGTAGAAAAACAGTCAGACACTTCTCAAAGTGGCTTATTTTCCTGAGAACAAAATTTATTGAACACATCAGGTCTCACTGCGGACACCTGTTGTGATCCTGAGATACAGCCGAGGAGAGCATGGCAGTGTGCACCGCTCCCAGTCAGCTAAAGATTTGGCTATTATAAAGCAAAAGAGTCAGATTTGAGACCCAGTACGATCAATAATTATTGCAAGGGAAGGGAGTGCAGGGCTCCAGATGGCGACCAAAATGGTCGCCAATGCGACTGACATTTTGCAAATGGCGCCCAGATTTATTAATCTGGGCGCCATTTGCGACTGGCCCCGGCGGCAGCGCGCTGTCTCTTTAAGATGCGCGGCTGATGCGCGGCTGCCAGGGGTGTCCCGTCCTATCCCCGGCAGCGCGGCGCATCAGTGAGCTGCCTGGGGCCCTGACTTCCGGCACAGGAAGCGCGCGTCAGAGACGCTTCCTGTGTCAGAAGTCACAGCCCCGGCGTACAGGGAGCTCACTGACGCGCCACGCTGCCGGGGATAGGACGGGACACCCCCGGCAGCCGCGCATCAGCCGGGGACAGCGCCCGAAGAAGAAGAGGATCGCCGGGGGAGCGGGTTGTCAGGTGAGTTTGTGTGTTTGTTTTTTTTAAATATTGCTTAGCATAGAGGAAAGGGGGGGCTTTATAATGGGGGGAGAAGAGGGGCCATATTCAAGGGGGGGAGAGGGGGCTATCTATAAGGGGAGGGGGTATCTATAAGGGGGGGAGAAGAGGGGGCATCTATAATGGGGGGGAGAGGGGGCATCTATAAGGGGAGGGGGTATCTATAAGGGGGGGAGAAGAGGGGGCATCTATAATGGGGGGGAGAGGGGCCATATTCAAGGGGGGGAGAGGGGGCCATCTATAAGGGGAGGGGGTATCTATAAGGGGGGGAGAAGAGGGGGCATCTATAATGGGGGGGAGAGGGGGCATCTATAATGGGGGGGAGAGGGGGCATCTATAATGGGGGGGAGGAGGGGGCATCTATAATGGGGGGGAGGAGGGGGCATCTATAATGGGGGGGAGGAGGGGGCATCTATAATGGGGGTAGAGGGGGTCATCCATAAGGGGAGGGGGTATCTATAAGGGGGGGAGAAGAGGGGGCATCTATAATGGGGGGGGGGAGAGGGCATCTATAATGGGGGTAGAGGGGGTCATCTATAAGGGGAGGGGGCCATCTATAATGGGGGGGAGAGGAGGGGGCATCTATAATGGGGGTAGAGGGGGTCATCTATAAGGGGAGGGGGCCATCTATAAGTGTAGGGCAAACTGGCTGCAGACACTGGGAGATAGATATATGCACAATTATTATTATCAGGGCCCCTCAGGTGTCTGTATTGTAGGGGGTCACTTGCATTAGTCACTAGGTGAGAGATATATCTATTTATATACACATCTTGTGGGGGGTCACTATGGCTGCAGTCATAAGTCTAGCTCAGTATGTATAGACTGTTGCAAGCTTTTAAAGGGAACCTGTCACCCCCGGTGCCGGGGTGACAGGCTCCTAACCCCCCGTTAGAACCCCCTATACTCACCTCATCGCGCCGGGTCCCGCTTCTGAAGATGGTCGGGTCACGGAGATCTCAGCCGCTGCAGCCCGGCGCGCACACTGAGAGATGAGTCCAACACTCATAGAGAATGACGGAGCGCTGGACTCTCCCGTCATTCTCTATGAGCGTTGGACTCATCTCTCAGCGCACGCCGGGCTGCAGCGGCTGAGATCTCCGTGACCCGACCATCTTCAGAAGCGGGGTGAAGATGAGGTGAGTATAGGGGTCTCTAACGGGGGGTTGGGAGCCTGTCACCCCGGCACGGGGGTCGACAGGTTCCCTTTAAGTTCAAGTTCAGAAGAGTAAGCCTCATTAAAAGGCTAGCCAAGTGAGTCAGACTGTATATGGTTGTCAGACTGGATATGGTTGTCAGACTGGATATGGTTGTCAGACTGTTTATGGTTGTCAAGTTGCAAGTTTCCATGTTGAACGTTTTCAAACTAAGAAAAGAAAGGATCTAAAGGAGGAGGAGGCTGCCGTGGCCTCTGCACACAGTAAGTCCCATTTAACATAACATTAATTTTACATGGTTTAAAATGTTGGCGACCAAATATTCTATTTGGCGCCTAAATTTTTCAGGTTAGGAGCCAATGGCTCCTAGGTAAATTTTTTAGTCTGGAGCCCTGGAGTGGCCAGAGGCATAACGCTGCCTCTGGCCATAAGAGTCATTAGCAGCAGCTTGTCTGGAATTCTGGACGGTTTCTGGTTGCCCATCCGGTGCTGTCTAGAATTCCAGATGCTCCCAAAAGCTTCTGTGGGGGCATCCATGCCAAAATCCCAGATGAAAAATGACAGGATTTATAATATCCTGACCTATTGTCCTTAATAGACACCCTTCAGCAAATATCCACCCGATAGAACCCTTTGGGTGAGGAAATTCATCAAGAAATCTAAATAATTTTTTCTGATGTTTGCATGGGGCCTAACTGTTCCATACTGGAGGAACACAAGCATTAGAGAGCAGTGTCCAGGTCTGACATTCACTTATATTCTTTGGTCTTAAACAAAAACTGCAAAACCCACCCTACCCTGTAATGAAGATTTTTATACTTACCCTTTCTGTCCCGGTGATGCTCGGGATGCCACTCTCATTGCCGAGAAATACTTTTGGTGTGCATTATGCTAATGAGTAGAGATGAGTCCAACATTCATAGTAAAGTGCAATAGGAGAAAATCCAGCACTCACCAGTTGAAGTCTTCATAGATTTATTGCGTAGAAAACATATGCAGGGAAGGGGAGATGGAACAGTGAAGGTGCAGGCGCATCACCTGGGATAGCTATTTCGGGACTCCTCCCTTCGTCTAGCCTGGCTAGACGAAGGGAGGAGTCCCGAAATAGCTATCCCAGGTGATGCGCCTGCACCTTCACTGTTCCATCTCCCCTTCCCTGCATATGTTTTCTACGCAATAAATCTATGAAGACTTCAACTGGTGAGTGCTGGATTTTCTCCTATTGCTTGTTATATGTCTCTACCTATTCACCATAGCACCCCAGCAGTCCTCACATTGGTCATACTATTAGCCTCCGCTCAATATAGACTGGATTTACGTGTATGCAGTGCAGGCTACCTGTCTCTCCATTCCTGATTCATAGTAAAGTACTATCATTGAGGTGAACGTGAAACATTACTGAGTATATTCTGTGACCTTTTGAAGAGGTTATTCCATAGGGAGCTGTCATTGTCCTATACTGGTGCTATCTATCTACTGGTGTCACTTGTTGCTGTAATGCTGCACAGATCACTTTACAGCAGTCACCTGTCATGACCGCACACAGAGTAGCAAGTATCACATATTACATGGCCTGATGAGCTAAGTAAGTGAGTGCCGATGTGCTAGATCGGTGCTCACTTACAGAGCCTATTAGCCAGTTGATGATCATGTGGCAAGGGCTTCATGGACATCATTAGCCATGTCAGTGCATCCCTTTCTTTAAAGGAGTATTCCGGCATATATATGGAATAATAAAGTTGATGCTCACTACTTCATGCTCACTACTTCACGCTCCCCTGATGTCCTGCTATATCTCTGGGTTCCCTGCTGACAGCAGCTGCCACAGACACCTTAGAACCCATTCTTACAGCGACAGCCTGCTCAGCCACTCACTGGCCGCAGCACTGTCCCGTCTCTGTGATTGGCTGAGGGGGCTGTCTCTGCAGAGACATAATCTTTATTATCTGTATACAGGAGTATCCCTTTTTTTTTTTTTTTTTTTTTAATGTGGTGGGTGGGACAGGAGTATCCCTTTAATCAGCCATTGGCTGTTCATCACCAATTACAGAGTGATGCGCAGCCGGTGGCCAATGATTTTTTAAGCATGTTGGAAAACCAGATTCAGCTGAGAAGCAAGTGGTTACTCGCTCCTTGGCTGATCGCTGTCTGTACTACACAGAGCGACATCGGCCTGATTTGGCTAATAATCGCTCTGTGGTGAAAATGAAAACTGCAAGATTACAGGATTATTTATAGATTTAATAATATAGATACAGTAGTTAAATTGAAAAAAAAAAATCACCTAAAATTCTTAATAGGTCATAAAAAATAGTTTAATGCTGTGTTCAGTTATTTAGATCAAATCTGCTGCGATACGGTACGTGTGAAGCTACTCTTAGGGTAGCTTCACACGTACCGGATCCGTAGAGGATTTCATGCTGCGAGTTTGCAGCGAAATGTGCTGCGGATCCTGGTAGTGTGAAGGTCTATGGGGGTCACATACCCCATAATTTTCATTCCACTGCGGATATGTAAACCGGCCCCTTTAACAGCCCGCAGCATACATTGCCTGCCCGGCATTGCGGCTGTGTGTGAGGCTCCCAGCTCCCCATCAGTCTATCAGGGCTGCCGTGCACTGATTGGCTGATGGGTAGCCAGGAGCCTTGCACGCAGCCGCGGCGCCGAGCAGGTAATGTATGCTGCGGGCCGGGGGCTGCAGGCTCTTAAAGGGGCTGGGTTACATATCCGCAGTGTAAATTCGCAGTGTGAAATCCACTACGGATTCGGTACGTGTGAAGCTACCCTTAATGTGGAAATTGAGCATTCAGGGGAGTTTAGGGGCAGAACGCTGATTATTTTAGTTTCTTGTTGGGTTGTTGCTTGGCTGCTACAATTGAGACAAATGCTTTACACCTGTATAAGCTGTGTAGCCAAAATCTGCAGTAAAATGTGCAGTTTTGGTAAACGGTAATTGGTAGTGTGTCAAAAAGTTGGTGAGATCTAGGATGTGAGAGAGTGAACCCACATGTCATTGCATAGCATTGATCAGTGTAATCTGCAATCTTTTCATAATTCTATGACAAGATTGCCAATTGGACTGCATGGAGGTAAGTATTTTACCTCGAACAGTCAGGGAAAAAACACACCGCTGATAGCAGCCGGTACTCAGCTCCTGAGTTCACTTCATAGAGCCCTTGCGCAATATGGTGTACTGGCACATGTGTAGTTAAAGCTAGTTTCGGAAAAGATGTACTGACTCTCACTCAGCTTTAAAAAAAAACCTTTAAAAATTTTTCTATTAAATTTTCATGTGATTTTATAAATGTTCCTTAACCCCTAGACGACCCTGGGCGTACAGGTATGTCCAGGATTGTGCCCGGGTGTTCAGAGCAGGGTGCGGTCCCAGGTCAGTTGACAGCTGCATCTGATTGCTTGCGGTCAGCCATCCCTGGTGTCTAGTGAGGCACACCCAGCACCAGCCGGGGTCTGCTCCGTAATGGCGCTGATCCTGGCTCGGCACTCGATTGCTTTCGGCTGCAGCAACATCGAAGATTGTTAGCAGTAAAGACCACCTGCTCCATCTAGTCTAGTTGTGAGTTGTTCAGGACGTGGAGACTGGCTGCATACACTGCACTCACAGGAGAATCTGCTTTATATCTTTGCCTTTTTCACTCGGAAGTTGCCCCAGGATCATGTAGGGCATTAGAAAGAAGCTGCTGAGCCAGATCTATTTTACACCAGTGTCATAAATAACTCCCTGGTGTCTGATTGACCATTTATGAAGGAGACGAGAATTGGTGCCTTATAAAATTCAGGAGTCGGAGCTGCGGCTTACCAACCCAACGGCCCTGGCAATACATCATGATGCTGGAACTTGCTCCTTTTCATGACGTGCCGGTATGCTATTTTGCATCAAGGGGATATTCAGACTTACAAAAACATGGCTGCTTTCTATCAGAAACAGCACCACTTTTGAAAATGACGTGAATTGTAATACCGCACACAAACTGAAGACAGGTTGTTCTTAAATTTTTTTTATTGCTAATCCTGAATAACCCCTTTAATTAGAATACGGTTTGTGCAAAGAACTCACCAGGTGTGGATAGCAGCATCAGCTGCATCTACACGCTGAACTCTGGAATGATGCATAGTGGTAGGCTCTCTTTAACAACTTCTGGCACAATGCCATCACACTAGGTAAGGTGAAGACTTTGCAAAGAGAGTCTCATGACCTGATGTGAATTTTGTATGGCCAAATAATGTTTGTTGTGCAGTGATCTACTGAATCTTGGATCTGTTGCTTTAGACCATGAGTTGTCTACTTGCGACCACTGTGATATTTATTAGAACTTTCTATTCACAATGACCATAGTTACTAAAATTGCTTTCTGAGAGGATCTCATGATGTGTCTTTTACTTTATTTTCAGGCTTTACATTTTACCTAATGCAAGACTCCCCATGGGTTGAAGATGTGAATTATGCTACGTGACGAGTTGGAACAATTAAGGTTTTTATCCTGGGTATGTGAGATGAAAGACTTCATTTTATTTTAAAACCATTTAAAGTGGTACTCCGGAGGAAACATCCTTTCGAATCAACTAGTTTCAGAAAGTTATAAAGGCTTGTAATTTATTTCTATTTATAAATCTCAAGTCTTTCAGTACTTAGCAGCTGCTGTATGCCCTGCAGGAAGTGGTGTTTACTTTCCAGTCTGACGCACTGCTCTCTGCTGCCACCTCTGTCCGAGACAGTATCTGTCCAGAGCAGGAGCAAATCCCCAATTAAAAAAAAAAACTCTCCTGCTCTGGACAGTTCTTGACATGGGCAGAGGTGTCAGCAGAGAGCACTGTGTCAGACTGAAACAGACTGATACACCACTTCCTACAGGACATACAGCAACTGATTAGTACTGGAAGACTTAACGTGTAACTACTAGAGATGATCGAATAGTATTCAATCGAATACTGCAGTATTCGAAAGATTCGAGTTCGATCGAATATGTGATCGAATATTCGAATCTAAATTAACTTTACTAAAACAGCTAAACAATTATTTAGCTGTTTTAATAAAGTTTACTGCTCCCTGGGAGAGCAGGGAAGCAATATTACAGGGATCGGCATTACCGGGCTTAGCAATCCCCAGCAATAATGTAGATTCCTGAAATAGTTAATATTTAATTAATAAAAAAAAAATTTGTTCTAAAAAAGTTATTTTCATTGTTCAATAGCTTAATTAAAACAAATCCATGCTTTTGCAATTTAATATACTGTTAATAAAAAAATAAATATGTATTTACAGTATATTTAATTGCGAAAGTATGGATTTGTTTTAAGCTTCTGAACAACGAAAATAACTTTATTAGAACAAAAATGTGTTTTATTAATTAAATATTAACTACTACAGGAAGCTCTATTGCCGGCAAAACCTATTGCTGATAATAAAGCTCAATGTACTAATACTTTACTAAATACTTGTACTAAAGTACAATACTTTAATTAAGGTTACAAACACACTTGGCGGGTCTGCAGCGAGTCTCCATGCTGCGTTTTTGCAGCGAGACTCGCTGCAGATCCCGGCCCTATACTTTTAATGGCAGACAAACACGCAGCAGGGATGTACATCCCTGCTGCGAGTTTGTTTGCAGCCCACCCCATTAACCCCCCGGCCGCGGGAGCTGATACTTCACCTGATCCCGGCTCCGACGGTTCACGATGTCTTCAGCAAGCCGGAGCGGGGACCAGGTGAAGTATATGCTCCAGCCAGCCGCCCGATCGCCCCCCGGCAGCACCGATCGCACGCCCCGCCCCCCAATCCCTGCTGCGTGTTTGTCTGCCATTAAAAGTATAGGGCCGGGATCTGCAGCGAGTCTCCCTGCAAAAACGCAGCATGGAGACTCGCTGCAGACCCGCCAAGTGTGTTTGTAACCTAAAACAGCAAATGTTTCTTCTAATGATGCTATTTTTTTATCACAATAGCAACATTAGAAGAAACATTTAGATTTATATGTCTGCTCAGCTTCTTCTCACCCTCCGATGTCTTCTATCTTCTCTCTTCTATCTTCTCTCTTCCCTGGTTCTCGGGACACTGAGCTTAGTGTGACGGGACCGGCTCTTTATATGTCCGCTCAGCCAATCAGCTGAGCGGACATATAAATCTAAATGTTTCTTCTAATGTTGCTATTGTGATAAAAAAAATAGCATCATTAGAAGAAACATTTGCTTTTTTAATTAAAGTATTAATTTGTACATTGAGCTTTATTATCAGCAATATGTATTGCCGGCAATAGAGCTTCCTGTAGTAGTTTAATATTAATAAAACACATTTTTGTTCTAATAGTTATTTTCGTTGTTCAATAGCTTAATTAAAATGAATACATACTTTTGCAATTAAATATACTGTAAATAAATATACATATTTTATTTTTTATTAACAGTATATTTAATTGCAAAAGCATGGATTCGTTTTAATTAAGCTATTGAAAAACTAAAAAAACTTTTTTTTGAACAAAATTAAATATTAACTATTACAGAATTTGTCCCTGTAATACTGATTCCCTTCTTTCCCAGATGCATTCCAGAGGTGTTTGCATCACTTTCTAAAGATGTCTTGAACTTGGTGACCTCCAATTCGTCAAATCTTTATTTTCAGGTCCCAAGCATTTTTCTCCCATAGACTATAATGGGTTTCGATATTCGATAGAATAGTCGAATATCGCGAGCTAATCGAATCCAATCAAATATTTTAGTATTCGCTCATCTCTAGTAACTACCATTTTAGAAAACTTCTGACATGTCATAGCGACGTTTCAGAGGTGTATATCGGCTGCTGAGAACCCCACTGATTGCCAGAGGGAGATGAATTCTATAGACTGCTAATGCAAACAGTCTACGGCAGTGCTTTTCAATTCAGATTTTCAAATAGAAGTAAATAACAAAAATGTCCCTTATATATAATGCCAAAGATGGCTAAATAAGATACTCGACTCTGGGTCCCAGCTGTTAGACAACATCAGAAACATCATGCAGCTACTGTAAATGATCAGAATATACCCCCAGCACCTGAGACCCCCCCCCCCTCCCCGGACAACTCCTTTAAGGATTAAATACTTAACTATATTTGTAGATTAATTTGAAAATTGTAATATCTTTAACCATTTATACTTTTTTTTTTTTTCTGTCTCCTCTTTATTAGGATTCCTCTTATTTATATTGTGGGATTTACAAAAAGTACAATTAAGGACATATTATAGACAATTGACTGAATTACCAAATATGGCTTTTAAACAAGAGGCAAGGAAAGCTAGGTCACTAAGTCTTGCAGGGATTGCTCAAGTCTCCAATGACATTTCTAGAAAATTTTTGGATCGCAATGATTTGTCCAGACTTTTAAGAATTGCTTCAAATTTTCTTAAAGATCATACTCAGGTGTTGAATGAACTAGATAGTTTCTTTGTTTATGATCCCAACGCCAAAATAAAACTTGTCTTTGTAGAAGACAGCGTTTTAGTAAAGAACATTTTTTTCATGTCCTCATCTATGCAAGAGGTAGCACAAAACTACCCAGAGAATCTATATATTGATTTCTTCTGTAATATTGGCCCTGGACTAAACTTGTACAGCGTTTCCTGTGAAGACGAGTCGGGTTGGAAGTTGTGTGCTTGTTGCTTATCTAAAACAAATAACCAAGATACATTAAGGTTTGTGATCGTTTCCGTTTTGCAAAGTATTCCAAAAATGAAAGCGCAGATCAAGTCCATCATAATCCACCCGGAGATTTCCGATTCTTTAGACCTGAGCATGCTTGTGCCAAACGCAACAGTCAGACACTGTATGTCTTTACTTGTTAAAGTTTTGGAACAAAGAATTGTTCATTTAGAAGCGGAAAGCCAAATCAAAATAAAGTCTATCTTGCAAGCCATGCTTTACGCTTGCTCTCTGAAAGTCTACAATCGCAAACTCAATGACTTGAAAGCATCAAGCCCTGGAGATTTTTACCAATATTATATTGATACGTGGCATGAAAGTAGGAAATTATGGTGCACAAAAGACAGCAAAAGGATACGAACAGAAAAAGCTATACAAGCATACGTTGCATCCCTTCATTACACACTGTCAGCAAAAATGGGCATTTTGCCGTCCCTCTATCATTGTTTACGAGTCATCCTTCGTCAAACCCATGAACTGAAAAGTGTTCCAGAGGCGTTACCTGAGGTGGATTCTCAGCCTGAGATGGATTCTTCTTCGAATCTAGTTGAAGAGGTATGGTGAAATAAACATTATGCCTGTTGTGTAATGTTGTTTTTTTATGCTTCAAGTGCACTGTGCCAATTAGACTTGTAAACACTGATAAATTTAGGATATTGATTAGTTTTTCCTTGGTTTTACTAGATAGACGTGTCTCGACAGACTGAAAAAAAAATTAGTTTGCTAAAACATTGCTTTAATAAAGTTCTATTACTTTGCAATATAACTTTATTACATATAAATGTATAGCTTTTTATTTACATATGCCCTTTCTTCCCCTGGCAGCAGTAAGGGGCGACAAGGCCCCCTCTGCTACCACCAGTGTCGAGAACTGCAGTGCTGTTTATGCCCTGCACTGCTCAAGTGTTGCCCCACAGGGCTGTACAGAGCAGGGTCCCATTCCCATATGTGTTGTATAATTTCATATACATTTACTAGGGGGAGGCTTCCCAACATGATTGCTGTGTGTGGCAGTCTCTCTACAGCCAGTGGTGATTGCTATCGGTGCTCCATTAGCTAGGACCAGTAGTAATGATGGCAATCACAGAGACTGCCGCACAGTATACTTGATCAAAGAAGGGTATCAGGAACTGCAGGGCTTAGTGAGCCCTGTAGTCTCCCACACACATGCTGGTGGCAGAGGAGGGACCCCCTTACTTGTAGGGTTCATCAAGTTAAATATTTTTGCATATACATTCATTTAGCAAACTTGCCTCCTTCTCCTGATATGCTGCCCTTTCACTCCCATGGTTGGCAGCTCGTTGTCTAGGTTACCGACCATATACAGTTAGGGCCAGAAATATTTGGACAGTGACACAAGTTTTGTTATTTTAGCTGTTTACATAAACATGTTCAGAAATACAATTAAATATATAATATGGGCTGAAAGTGCACACTCCCAGCTGCAATATGAGAGTTTCCACATCCAAATCGGAGAAAGGGTTTAGGAATCATAGCTCTGTAATGCATAGCCTCCTTTTTTTTTTCAAGGGACCAAAAGTAATTGGATAATGGACTCTTAAGGGTGCGTTTACACAGAAAGATTTATCTGACAGATTTTGGAAGCCAAAGCCAGGAATGGATTTAAAAAGAGGATAGATCCCAGTCTTTCCTTTATGACCTGATCCCTGTTTATAGTCTGCTCCTGGTTTTGGCTTCAAAGATCTGTCAGATATATCTGTCTGTGTAAACGCACCATAAGGGCTGCAATTAACTCTGAAGGCGTCTCCCTCGTTAACCTGTAATCAATGAAGTAGGTAAAAGGTCTGGGGTTGATTCCAGGTGTGTGGTTTTGCATTTGGAAGCTGTTGCTGTGACCAGACAACATGCGGTCAAAGGAACTCTCAATTGAGGTGAAGCAGAACATCCTGAGGCTGAAAAAAAAAGAAAAAACCATCAGTGAGATAGCAGACATGCTTGGAGTAGCAAAATCAACAGTCGGGTACATTCTGAGAAAAAAGGAATTGACTGGTGAGCTTAGGAACTCAAAAAGGCCTGGGCGTCCACGGAAGACAACAGTGGTGGATGATCGCCGCATAGTTTCTTTGATGAAGAAGAACCCGTTCACAACATCAACTGAAGTCCAGAACACTCTCTCAGGGAAGTAGGTGTATCTGTCTCTAAGTCAACAGTAAAAAGAAGACTCCATGAAAGTAAATGCAAAGGGTTCACATCTAGATGCAAACAATTCATCAATTCCAAAAATAGACAGGCCAGACATAAATTTGCCAAAAAACACCTCAAGAAGCCAGCTTAGTTCTGGAAAAGTATTCTATGGACAGATGAGACAAAGATCAACCTGTACCAGAATGATGGGAAGAAAAAAGTTTGGAGAAGAAAGGGAACGGCACATGATCCAAGGCACACCACATCCTCTGTAAAACATGGTGGAGGCAACGTGATGGCATGGGCATGCATGGCTTTCAATGGCACTGGGTCACTTGTGTTTATTGATGACATAACCGCAGACAAGAGTAGCCGGATGAATTCTGAAGTGTACTGGGATATACTTTCAGCCCAGATTCAGCCAAATGCTGCAAAGTTGATCGGACGGCGCTTAATAGTACAGATGGACAATGACCCCAAGCATACAGCCAAAGCTACCCAGGAGTTCATGAGTGCAAAAAAGTGGAACATTCTGCAATGGCCAAGTAAGTCAATCACCAGATCTTAACCCAATTAAGCATGCATTTCACTTGCTCAAATCCAGACTTAAGACGGAAAGACCCACAAACAAGCAAGACCTGAAGGCTGCGGCTGTAAAGGCCTGGCAAAGCATTAAGAAGGAGGAAACCCAGCGTTTGGTGATGTCCATGGGTTCCAGACTTAAGGCAAAGATTGCCTCCAAAGGATTCGCAACAAAATATTGAAAAAAAAAATATTTTGTTTGGGTTATTTTTATTTGTCCAATTTCTTTTGAGCTCCTAAAATGTGGAGTGTTTAAAAAAAATTTGCACAATTCCTACATTTTCTATCAGATATTTTTGTTCAACCCTTCAAATTAAACGTTACAATCTGTGCTTGAATTCTGTTGTAGAGGTTTCATTTCAAATCCAATGCGGTGGCATGCAGAGCCCAACTCGCGAAAATTGTCACTGTCCAAATATTTCTGGCCCTTAACTGTATATGTACCGTATTTTCTGGTGTATAAGACGACTTTTTAACCCCGAAAAATCTTGTCAGAATTTGGGGGTCGTCTTATACGCCGGGTATGGTCATCCCATACGGGGGGGGGGGGGGGGGCTCAAAAATGGCCACCGTATGGGGCAACCATTTAAAAAAAAACAACAGTTAACTCACCTGGGCTCGTTCCCGGCCTCCGCCCGTCGTCTTCTCCGTTCCCGTTCCCCGTGTGACATACACTGGCTGCGCCGGGGATGCCCAAAGCCCTCCCGAGGAGCCAAGCGTTTAATCAGAGACGCTCGGGAGAGCTTCGGGAGGCTCCGGAAGTACCCGAAGCCTCTGTCATTCTTCCGAAGCTCTCCCGAGCAGCAAAGCGTCTCCGATTAGACACTCGGCTCTTCGGAAGGGCTTCGAGTATCCCCGGTGCAGCTAGTGTACGTCACACTGCCTGCGCCGGGGAATGGGACCGGAGAAGAAAAGTGGAGGCCGGGAACGGTCCCAGGTGAGTTAACTGTTTATTTTATTCGTTTAGCTGCAGTTAACCCCTGCTTGATCGTAGCAGTGCTGCGGTCAGGCAGGGGTTAACATTTTCCAGCGTATAAGGCGAATCCCTGACAATCTGATTGAAAGTCAGGGGTCGTCTTATATGCCCAGTCGCCTTGTACGCCGTAAAATACAGTATATATCTACAGTAAAATTTGCTGCACTAAAATCTAATTGATTGTCAATTCATATAGTGTTGTAATAGTTGTTCTGCTTTTCAATTCCAGAGAGAAATCTGGAGACTGTCCCATTCATGTCATCTCTTTGGAATCAGAACACTTGATAAGTGAAATAACTATTACAAGAGTGTATAAATCAACTGTAGAGTCAGTCAACTCAAAATGTTACTCAACTTTTGAAGAAGTGTACACAGTTAAAAAAAATTGTAAAATTTACTACCGTATTTATGAAATCTTTTACTCCTATTTCTCAGGCTTGTGAAGATAAAAAGAATGAATTGGAGCAGATGGAGTTTTATAGTTGGGATGATTTTCAGTCCTTCCTGAATATTTGGTGTGAAGAGCAGAAGATTATATTTGTTATCCGTAATTCAGTTCCCCTGAGTAATGAGGATATGAGTAGTGATCTGATGCAGTCTCTCAAGTACAGCATGGTGAACCTCGGCTGCAGCAGTTATACAAGGTACTTCTGGGTTTTCTATGCTTTAAAATGGGGAGGGTGGTAGGTTTGTGTGCTATTACTGTCTCGTCATCTAACAAAATGTTTGACATTAAAAGTTTTGGTCAGATGGAACATAGGTGTTCTTACCTCCACTGATCATTATAATGAGTGCATGGTAGAAGACTTGCTGCATTATAAGTCTACACTCACCGGCCACTTTATTAGGTACACCGGTCCAACTGCACATTACCACTTAATTTCTAATAAGCCAATCACATGGCGGCAACTCAGTGCATTTAGGCATGTAGACATGGTCAAGACAATCTCCTGCAGTTCAAACCGAGCATCAGTATGGGGAAGAAAGGTGATTTGAGTGCCTTTGAACGTAGCATGGTTGTTGGTGCCAGAAGGGCTGGTCTGAGTATTTCAGAAACTGCTGATCTACTGGGATTTTCACGCACAACCATCTCTAGGGTTTACAGAGAATGGTCCGAAAAAGAAAAAACATCCAGTGAGCGGCAGTTCTGTGGGCGGAAATGCCTTGTTGATGCCAGAGGTCAGAGGAGAATGGGCAGACTGGTTCCAGCTGATAGAAAGGCAACAGTGACTCAAATAGCCAACCGTTACAACCAAGGTAGGCAGAAGAGCATCTCTGAACGCACAGTACGTCCAACTTTGAGGCAGATGGGCTACAGCAGCAGAAGACCACACCGGGTGCCACTCCTTTCAGTTAAGAACAGGAAACTGAGGCTACAATTTGCACAAGCTCATCGAAATTGGACAGTAGAAGATTGGAAAAACGTTGCCTGGTCTGATGAGTCTCGATTTCTGCTGCGACATTCGGATGGTAGGGTCAGAATTTGGCGTCAACAACATGAAAGCATGGATCCATCCTGCCTTGTATCAACGGTTCAGGCTGGTGGTGGTGGTGTCTTGGTGTGGGGAATATTTTCTTGGCACTCTTTGGGCCCCTTGGTACCAATTGAGCATCGTTGCAACTCCACAGCCTACCTGAGTATTGTTGTTGACCATGTCCATCCCTTTATGACCACAATGTACCCAACATCTGATGGCTACTTTCAGCAGGATAATGCGCCATGTCATAAAGCTGGAATCATCTCAGACTGGTTTCTTGAACATGACTATGAGTTCACTGTACTCAAATGGCCTCCATAGTCACCAGATCTCAATCCAATAGAGCATCTTTGGGATGTGGTGGAACGGGAGATTGGCATCATGGATGTGCAGCCGACAAATCTGCGGCAACTATGTGATGCCATTATGTCAATATGGACCAAAATCTCTGAGGAAGCTTCCAGCACCTTGTTGAATCTATGCCACGAAGAATTGAGGCAGTTCTGAAGGCAAAAGGGGGTCCAACCCGTTATAGCATGGTGTACCTAATAAAGTGGCCGGTGAGTGTATGTGGCATGTGTCTACTGGATGGGGTTTACTATAAGTGAAGTGCACAGCAGGTGGCCTCTTCTCACTTAGTCTGAACACCCAGGACCCTGACTGATCAGGCCCACAGATATACTGATAATCACCACAGTTTGTGGTTAAATTACTGATTGCCTGCAAAGCTTTGGACCCATTTTGTCTTGCTGGTGGACACTCCATGTGGCCTACCTCAAGAGAACTGTTCAGATTGAAAGGGATGGTTAACAGTTAGCTATAAAGGCAGCCAATGTCATTTACACATGAACCTGTAAGCATATGAACCAATAACTTGGAGCTGAATATACATTGTCATTCAGCAGTTTGCCATTGAAGTGACTGGGCTTTTACTGTCTGCTTAATCCTTCTGAAGTAACATGAAGCTTAAAGTCATGTTACAAAAATGCTGAGCATGGTGCTCTGCAGTGGAACCTACATGCAGGATGCTTCTGTCCTGCATTTGGGAAACGTTCAGAAACTCATGACTTATATGTTGTAGCAAATACATATTTTTCATCACTAGTTTATACCTATCAGCAAAGTATCAGTTTTTCTATTTGTTAGATCTGTCCAAAAACGTGTAAAACTAAGTTATTTGTTGTGGTTGTATATTTCACAGGAAGCGGTGTCCTGCCACCATTCAGCTGCGATTGGGCCCAGAAATGGACAAACTTATTATCACAAAAGCTGATCTAAACCATAGCCATGATTCCGAAATTGACCTACCATCCCGTTTTACTAGAAAACCTGCATCCTTTTTGGAAGTTCCAGAGATCAAGCCTTCGGAAGTTTCCGATAAGTTTATGGATAGAACAGATTTGACAAAGCTTCTTCACTTACACTTCCCATTCGGCAGGGAGTCTCAGTTTCTTGATGAAGTGGAATCCCTTTTTAATACAGATCCTGGTGTAAAAATCAAACTTATTTATTTAGATGATAAGTTTACAGTGAAAAATATATTTTTCATGACTACTGGCATGCAGAATTTGATGCAGCATTTTTCAGAGCATCTCTATATTGCGTTCCTTCCAAGTCTCAATCAAGACTTTGATTTGTATACCATTTTTTGCCAGGATGAACATTTTACGTGGAAGGTATGTGCCTATTGCATTACGCGAAAGCAGTCCCAGGAGACATTAAGGTTCCTGCTGCTTTCTGTTCTACAGGTACGCCCAGATTTGAACAAACAAGTCAAGTTTTTAACCCTTAACCCAGATATCCTGAATCTTGCAGATGCAAAGCTACTGTTTCCTAATTCTACGGTGAAGCTTTGCTTACCATTTGTCCTTGATTTTATGTATCAGCAAATTACATTCTTGAGTCAAATGGAACAGTCTCAAATAAAAGAACTGCTCATGAGTCTTTCTCGCGCTTCTTCGACTGAGATCTATATGCAGCACCTTCGTGACTTAAAGGCGGCCTGCCCAGATGAGGTTTTTCAATACTATTTTGATGTTTGGCATCCATTGTGGAATTTCTGGTCTGGAAAGGACAGTAGGACCAATGAATTGGAAAACTCAATTTGTACTTATGTGAAACAAAAGCATGAAGAATTAAAAGCTCAGCTCGGATTATTGCCCACTCTGAGCCAATGTCTACATGCTTTACTTGTTAAAGATGAAGGCCTGGTTCAAGAACACTCTGAATCTAAAAATGCTTCCCTCACTGAGGTAAGCTTACCTATCTGTGAAGTAGAAGAACCATCCATAGCAGAACCTTCCGTACCAACACCATCCATAACAATCAAAGAGGAAAGCGATACCAGTATGGAGCAAACTGCAGAATGTGAATATAATCAGGTATGCAATGTCCATATGTATATGTGATTATCGGCTGAAATTCAGCATTTTGAAATGCATGTCAGACAACTGTTATGTGGCCACATTTTACTGCTATCAAAAGTCCCAACCTGCCTGTGAGTCTATACGCTAGCATTCTGTCATGTTTTGGTCTTCTGAAAAAGCCCTAACGTTGAAAAAAAAAAATGAATATATATATATACTGCAGCCTCTTGCTGGCCTGGGTGGGGTAGGACAGGGAGCAAGAAGAGAGTGGCCCTAAAGCTGACAGTTTCCACAGTCCTTTGAGCTAAATAATCTGCAGCATAGATTTTTTACTGTGCTCATAGCTGTTTTATAAATGCTTTAAGCTTTGTCATAATCGCTACATTTCATCCTACAGGATTGTGAAGATCCAGAGAAAACGCAGTTAAACGGCAAAGAATTTAACAGCTGGGATGAATTCTGGGCATATTTTCAAAGCTTTACCAGTGCAAAGTATAATCTCCGCTGTTCACCACTTGCTGAAGAGGATAAGGCTGAAGTGCCCTTAGTACCAAATGTGAATGAATCTTTGAAGTTCAGCTGGGCACAGCTTTTATGCACTTGGTATGCCACATTTTCATAAGTATCAACGTCCCTTGTGCCCTCAACATTCAGTGTACATTTATGGAATTCCAGTTTGCTGCTAAGTAACCCTTCTATTATTTTCAGTTCAAAAAGGAAAAAAATCACCTGGCACTAACCTTTGCTGGTGGAGTAATATAGCACTTTGGTGACTGAAGAGTTAACAGCAAATGCAGTGCTAGCGGTGCTCAGCAGCAACATGTAACCAGTTTTTAAAAGAGAAGAAAAGAGCCAGGTCAACGCGCCAATCTGCAGAATCTTCTTCTTTTATTAGAAATCCATTACAGAAACAAAACAATCATGATGCAGGGTGAGTGAGGAGACATACATGTGCATGCAATACAGGGACGACTGTTTCGTGCGCTAGGGGCTCTTCATCTGGCCGATGCATCAGCCAGATGAAGTACGCCTAGTGCACAAAACGATCGTCGCTGTAATGCATGCACGTGTGTCTGTTCTCCCTCAGTTTGTTCCCGTAATGGATTTCTTGTTTTTTAAAAAAAAAAAGATTCTGCAGATTTGTGAGTTGCTGCGGCTCTTATTTTCTTTAAAAATCTTTTATAGTTTTGTCTCAGTTGAGTGGTACACTACACACGTCATTACTTAAAGTGACATGTAACAGATTAAAATTTTTTCGCTTATCCCAAGGGGTAGCTAATTTAGTTGTTAAAGGTTACCTGTCATGCCATATAAAAAAAATATATAAAACAACAAATATATAGTTAATGCTAGCCTTATGTGTGGTATTTGTTTTGATTTTAATATCACACCTCCAGCTGTCCACTTAGTGCTCCACTGTGCTGCTCATGCTTCTGCATCTTAGCAGGGCAGGCCCCTTAGATCAGTTAGTTTACTCAGCGGCAGCAGTGCACATGGACGTGCACAGCTTCTGGCCAATCATCATTCATCTTCACTTGGCCAGTCTGTGCAGTGCAGAGGGAAAAATGACATCACCTCCTGCATTTTTTTTTTCTGTTTCTAATGACCTCATGGCATTAGTGATGGAGCCTCAGCTGCAGTTTTACAGTAAGTCAGACACCTAGTGGACGGTTTTATAGCATCGTATTTTAGATTAAAAAACAGAAAAAAATTGCATAAATAAATAGGTTGCATATCACCTCCCCTGCTGATTTAATATTATTTATTGGTAATGATGGAGCCCATTTATTTTGTCTGTTGATGACCTCTTTAGAAAAGAACATTACTGTGTAATAGGTTGTCTGTATTTTTTGGTGATGATTGGTTATACATTGGGCACAATAGTATATAGTGATATATAATACTTTTCTACTGCCACAACTATGTGCTGAATAGCATTCCAATGGTTTGTGAGTCTTAGGGTACTATTACACGGAACCCGATTCGGACGATTATCGCTCCATGTAATAAATACAACGATTAGCCGATGACAACAATCATCGGCTGATCGTTGATACAGGTTTGTTTTCGTTGGGCGCCGACCGCGCACCGATACGTGTAATAACGGTGCGCGGCCGTCGACTGACGATATACATTACCTATCCACGTTCCAGGGCTGCTGCTGCAGTCTTCTTCTCACCGTGTCCTGCGCGCTCTAGCTTCAGAGCGGCCGCCCAGCCAATCACAGGCCGTGGTGGTCCCATCCTATGATTGGATAGGTAATGTATCTAGTTTAAACAAGGGCTGAAAGGACATCGGTAACGATGTCCCTGCAGCCCTTGTTTAACGATTATCGGGCCGTGTAATAGGTCCAGTAAACGAGCGATGATCTAGCAGATCGCTGCTCGTTTACAGGTATTATTGGGCCCCCATCGGCCCATGTAATACCACCCTTAGTGTGCTTGGTTCCGGGCAATAACATGCCCATGTAACATAGCTTTTAGAGCACTAATCCCCATTGTCCCTTTTTTATTTGGTT